>NW_027112074.1:1044960-1054264 GCF_000696795.3 Halyomorpha halys | reverse complement strand
TTTTTTACTACTGAGTCCACGACACTTCCTCGAACCCTCAATATCATAATTTTTATTTTCCTAGATTTAGTTGTGCAGCGTGTATCCTCTGACCTCCTTAATCTCTAAACCTCATTTAAATAAATTTATATACAGTTTATTCACATAAAAGATTTTAGGCATTCCTCATGTTAAAAGTGTAATATGATTTCATTTTCTGTTTGCATAGTATTCAACCTAGTTAGGAATTCATAGAGCAGTTTGTTAAGAAATTATTTTTCCCCAATAATAGTTGTTAAATTAAACGGTATTACTGAACTATTTTGAGGAAACTCCGCAAATAATACCTCATGATCCAAGATGAAATCTGCCTCTGTGGAAGACAGATTTATTTGAAAGTTATTATCTGATTTGATGGTCGTGATAAGATTAATAAATTAATTACCCGCAGGAATATAATACCTTCATGCTTTGATAGCGATCTTGTCAAATTTCCTTCAACTTATCCACGCTTCGAACCAACTCAAAGAGCACTTCAGAACTTCTGATATCAAGTCATCCACGATAGCAGCTGAGACTTCGCTTTGTGCCTTCTTGATAGAACTTTGTGGGGTTGTTATCGAATATCTGATACCTACTGGTCGTACGAAGCGTCTAAAGTTGCTTTGGAAATATTAGAGTTGATCAACTGTGTAGATTAATTTGTTGATTTTTTTTTTTATTTTGTTTCATTTGGATACAAATTCAATTGAAATAATCTATCCAACCAAGGGGATTTTAGTGGACTTCAGATTCATAAATAGATGAATTATCCGACCAACTAAGCTTAAATCACGCTGTCATTTGATTAACTGTACTTTTTCGTATAATTCAGCTATATTTAGCTAGTCCTGTTGCTTCCAGGTGACCTTCTTCTACCTGAATTCCAGTGAGTCAGATATGACTCCTATCGCAGAGACGATTCTGACGACTCTGGACGGCGCTGGAGTGAAAGTATTGGATGTCGCTACATGGTCGCCTGTTTACCACCACGGCTACATGGACAACCCCTTTACGGCGATGGTCGAGCGAACCTACATGAATACCAGAAGTAAGTTGATACGTGAGATGGTGTTCCATTGTAATATAATAACTTATTTACTACTATATTACAAAATTATGTGTTTTAGTATTACATTGACTATAATAATAATTAATAATGAATTTATGGTATATAATTCTTAACCAAAGTGGAATCAAGCAGGCTGCCAGATGGGATGAATTGAGATCAGAGCGGTTCGGACCTTCCCCTAAAAATCAAAAATAAAAAATTTTTTTGCTTATTCTTATTTGTAAATAAAAAATATATAAACTCATTTTTAAAAATAATATATCCATTTTATAAAGAATATACATACAATTCATAGAAAATATGTTGTAAAAACTTTAATAAAAAAAAGTTAAATTAGCAGCAATTAGAAATCGATGTGATAAAAAAAATCTTTAAATTTATAATTAATATAGTACCGACCTAGTACAAATTTTGAGGAAGCTATACACTTGGCTTTTTTTTTTTAAACCGCATTAGGCATTCCTCAAGTTTTTAGGTTTCTGAGCCCTCCATGTTCAATCTTCAAGTTCATTTTCGTTTTGAAGTACCACCAATGGGTGGTTCATTCCTAAGATTTTCAAGTGTATATGAAACATACTACATATTTACCTGTTGTATTATTTTATACAGTTGTAAATTACAATAAATAAATAATAAAAAAAAAAAAATTTTCGTTTCGTTGCTTATGTTGAACAACAGACACTATTCCTTTTTGTAAAGTTACTGTCAATATGGTTGATTAAGTAAATGAACGATACCGCCTAATAAATCCAACTGTTTTACAAACCGTAACATTAAATTATTAAAAATCATAAGCTGTTATTATTAAAATAGCAATTTTCAGCTCAGCAAGTCGAAAAATAATGTATTAATTGTTATTATTTCTATCATATTTATTTTAAATATATTTAGAAGAATTATTTATATTAATAGATATGTATTTATAAATAAATAATATAGATATATTAAAATAAATAATTCTTCATTATATAAAAAGAGTTGTGCAGCTGTGTACTTCAGAAAATACTCGATATAACTTTTTTTAAATATTATTTAATATGTAATTCGACCACTAATAAGTTTTAAAAATATTATACCCTCTCTTCGATCCCCTCTTGAAAAACTTTCTGTAAACTATATGTTGGCTGAAACTATTCTTCTCTGTGCTGAACTGAAGAGGCACCACGATTTAACTTGAGCTTCATTACTAACTTGGTCGCTAGACATGTGGCTTACAACAACTAAATGTTTATGAACAAGAGTTTATGAAGTTGCCACACAGTGTAACTCACTTAACTAGTCTGCTTGATCTCCAACCAATTACGAAGGATGTAGCTTGGAGTATACCATTACTTGGAATAATTACAGCCATACTTTACAGAATTAATAAGAGAAGTCACATTAGTTTCGTAAGCTTCATTTTAACTTTAGTACGGCCAACAATGGTACTAGATTAACTCTACCTCTAGGAATTTATTTAAGAAGAAATTTTGTTATCCTATCGAAGATAATCTTCCATTAATATCTTTTCAATTTTATACCCTTTTTTTTTGTAAAATTAGTATTATTTTTATCTGTCTGGTCAAGTCAATTTTGCGTTTTTCTAAAAGTTTTTACTGTCTGACATTTTTCCGGTTTAAGTATCTTATTCATGTAATGATCGCGTCAGTATTTAATTAAATAGTAATGAAATTCTTAATAAAATAAAGATTCCCACCAATACAACAAACAGACACAAAATCCTTATCTACGTTTTCATATTAATCAGCACTCCCACCCTAATGTATAAATTAAATGGTTACTCAATTTATGTAAAAAGGAGGTTCATAAAGGAGATGACAGAGGAATCTCCGTGTTTCAAAAAAAAAAAAATTATAAAAAATAAAATTGAAATATTTATAAAGTCCTACTTAGCATTACATCTCCCATTCGTCTACTGCGTCATTTTGACGGATGTATAAAAAAATATCAACTGATTAGAAAATAGAATATTCAATCTCAAGGTAAAAATTACGTTACTAAGTTGCTACATGACCCGTTGAGTACAAAAGTGGTGTAAGTCACAAGCATATCCAACAATTTATAAAAACCTGACGCTTTAATAATAAATATTTTAATTTTAAAAAAATATGAGAACAGAATGATTTACACTACTTTAAAATAACTATCAACAATTCATTTATATTTTTGAAATAATTTATTTCATTATCAATAATTCTAACATTATTTTTTTTTATATTTAGTTTATTTGATACTTGGTCAGTACTACGAACACTTAGGACTGCTGGTTGCTCTTGAAGAGAAGAATCTATTTGATAAAGGTGATTATATTCAATGTTTATAAGTAAAACATGATAAACGATTTTATGTATAATTAAACATAAAATATTTTTTCATGTTTTACATTACGTTATGGTAAAGAAACATTATATTATTCGCATTTGGAATCCGTAAACTATAAATATAGTCAATATTTAGGAATATTGCGATAATTATTAATTAATAATACAATCGTAAACATTAATAAAATTTTATCAATGGTTTTTATTGCTTCAGACCTCCAATTAATTAGTTATTCCCTAGTTTTTTGTTTAATAAAACGCAATGTTTTCTAAACTTAATAAAGCTAATAACAAATACTTAGTTTTCTATTGTTCGTACTAAAATTTCAATTTCAAATATTCTTTTTCTGAGCGATTAAATACACATTATTTTCATTATGAGAGATTTATTA
Organism: Halyomorpha halys; assembly: GCF_000696795.3. NCBI lineage: Eukaryota > Metazoa > Arthropoda > Insecta > Hemiptera > Pentatomidae > Halyomorpha > Halyomorpha halys. The sequence goes on along the minus strand of NW_027112074.1, from coordinate 1,050,461 downwards.
ATCTCACAACTGTAAATTATCCATAAACAGATCTTCTCAGTAATATAAAATCTCTGTGATATAAAATAAGAACATTTAGTTTTCTAAATTAATGAAATGTCCGTACAGTTTATTGAAAATTAACACTGTTTATATTTGAATGGAGCATAATTCTAACTAAATCATCTCCTTGCACAACCGTTGGTGTAGTAACAGTAAACAGTACTACCTCAAAAAATACGGCACCTCTAACCCTTCATATCTAAAATTGATTTTATTTTAATTTACTTATGAAGCGTCTATTTTCTATGAATGTCTAACCTAAAAAATTAGAAAATAGAACTTTAGATGTTGCTCGAATTATTGTTAGGATACCTCAGGAAATATAAATAAATACAAATTATTCAAGTTATATCAAAAAACTAACTATAAACCTGGACCTTGATTCTACGGTAAATACATCGTTGACTTAAAGGTTCAGCCTAGCACCAACTACCCGCACGGCAGTTGTGTCTTGTAGATCTGTTGCTAGGACGATGCAGGCGTTAGTCCCAAATAAATTTCATTGTTTAAATTATATATTAATTATATAAATAATTTACAATTAATAAGCTATTTATTATATTTGAATAATTAAATAAATATTTTTTTTATTCGTAAATAGTAAAAGTAAAATAGTTCCACTATGCCAATATAAGCAATAAATTCACACATATTCTCTGAACTTGTCAAAAGCTCTCCCGAACACATGTTTTATATTATTTAAATAATGTATACATATATAACTGTTACATTTACATTATATTCAAGATTAACTATTAAGTAACTCCAACATAAATTAAAATAACTTGTTATCATAAATTAATATTAGATTAATTTTAATTTGTGAGAAATGGATTCATTAGAAATATATCGCTTAGTCAAATTTAAAAAAAAATTTTTTTCAATAACAGTCCTACTGAAGACCAGTCGACTCCAGAGGTCAACTCTTCCACTCTTTATAAATAGTTGACAGTATTTTTTAATTTTTGTTCTAACATTATTAATTAACGTCCATCTAACCATTTATAAATAACATAAAAATTCTACCTCTTATATTCTACTAATATTTATACAGGAGAGTACTGGGTGGTCGGAGTAGACATAGACCAGTACGACGAACAGCAACCGGACAAGTACCTCCAAGGGCTCCTCCAGGACGAGGCGGACCCCAGGGCCGTTCGTGGCTTCAGGTGCTACCTCGGGGTCACGCCCAGTCCCTCCAAGGGCTTCGAGAACTTCACTAAGGTGGTCAACAGCTACATGGAAGGACCGCCCTTCAACTACCCTAATCCAGTCAGGTCTATTGGAGGGGTCAAAACGGTATGTAATCATACCTCAATATTTCATACAAACAAAAAAATATTGGATTTTTAAAGATGTTATTATTAGTGGCTGTACAACGGTAGCCTAAGGCCACTTAAGATCACTCCTAATGGAATTTCGGAACAATAGGTTGGAAGAACTGGAGTAATTGAAGTAAAGAAAATTTCGAAACCCCAAATCCCTGAAAAATCCGTTTCGATTTTGTTTATATATGTTGCATTGAACAGCTATAGCCAATGTTCGAATTAAATTTCAGATGAACAAATAATTAAAAAAAAAAAAAACTGCAGGTTTCCAGAAACAAAGATGGACTATGATGTATAAAAAAATGTTTATGGGTTTCTTACAACTTTTTTTATTTAGTGTAAAATGTTGTTCTTTGACTGGCAACGTTAATACTTAAAAAATTAGATACCTCTTAAAATGGACAATTGCAGTTGCTCCGCAAAGTTATATATGTAATCTATTTATATATTAACATGAAATGGTTAAGAGTTAGTCTGTTGACTGTTCTTGCGTAAAATAGATAGTTTATTAAAGGAAGGATTTATAAAATTACGCGAAACGCATCAGTAACCATATATAAATAATAAGGTTGTGATAAATGTCTATTAATAGTGTTTGCAAAGAAATAATTTTTGACTGTGTTTTTAATGGATAATTAACTAATTAGATATAAATGTTTTGACCTGGGCAGAATAGCCTGAATGAAGTTTTAGAGTTGTTGTAAATTATATGTTTGCAAAGTAGTATTGAGATGTCCCTGAAGATGGCCGGATTGGCCGAAACGTTGGACGAATAAAAGAAATAAAGTTTTGAGACTATAATTGGATAGTGTTTGAGTTATTTATTAAAGAATTACCAGTCTCAAGAAAAAATTAAGATTATAAATAAATAATAAGTTTATATTGGTACGTACCTGTTATCGTTGCCATGACACCTTCGGATCCCTAGAAGCTAATACACAACCCTAACTCGTGAAAAAATATGAAAGTAGAAAAACATTCTGAATGAAATTTAAAAATATTACCTGAAATGCTACGGTAACCAGAAATGTGGGCGGAAAATTAATGGAGGTTAGTGGGGATAAAAAATAAAAAACTTTTTTAATTCGGATAATCCGTCTTTGGAAATATAATATTAATTAATGTCTAGAGTTTTATTACTGGAAAATCAGTAATGTAGTCGGTATGATTAAGAGGATAAAGTCTTTTAAGCATTAGAAATAAAAATAGAACTTTTAATTCTTGATAATACAGTAAACAACAAAAAAAAAGATAAATTAAAAAAACAGCTGGAACCAAATTATCCAAAATTTTTGCTATAGTTTTTTTTTTTTTTTAAACTATTTTTATCTTGTTTAGTAGTGGTAAATAAAGTTTTGCCCATAGACTATCTGAACTTTATTTTGATAAAGAACACTATTTTAATTTGGAAGATGAAGCATATGTTTATGATGAAGTGAGCAGAACCGATGTATCTAATTATTCTGTATGAAATGTGTGTTGATGATCTTACATGGTTTCCGACTTATTTTTCATTCTCTTCTCACTTCCTCTGATCGGTGCTGGTGTGAATTCACTCACTCATCATGAATTTCTTTTCGCTTTCTTTTGACTCACTCTCTTGGCGTGGAATCCAAGAAAACAGATTCCACGTTAGCCTAGCAACTGGTTAGCTGGCTTGCCAATAGATGGCAGTAGCTTCATCCTCTTGATTAGATAATTAATAAATAATGATTTAGAATTAAGTTTAAGTTTCCCAAGATCATAAAATTGTTTTAGATTAATCCAGAAGGAACCTTCTAACGTTTATTTTAAATAATAACTCTCCTTTAGTTGAATATCAAAAAAAATAGTTTGGAAAATATCAATATTTTTGCGAAATCATAAAACTTAAAAATTAGAATTACACTAAATTTAATGTAGCAAATTAAAAAAATTCTGTAAAATAGTAGAGGAGTTTTTTTTTAATGTCAATATATCAACTTTTGGAGAAATATTATCAAAAAATTATTAAGGTCGGATTTCTCTATCCGATTTTTTCGTTACTATTTGATTTTGTATAAATTCGAGGTCAGGGGGCTCATTTTCTAAGCTTCCCTTGTCGCGCACTTCGGAATACCACGAATACGCCGCAACTGCGATTCCGCCTGAATGCACCATGCCAACTAGGACCTGGCTTGCCCCTAGCACCTCGGCATGTGCGGGGACTAGCTAGCTTCTGAGTGTGGAGCAACCTTTCTTGAGATTCTAGCGAATTCTCATGGTGTCTACCATTTCGCCTACTAGCCTTCCTGGACGAGGAAAGCGGCCATAAAACGAAGACGTGACCGCGGTGGTGAAGACGTCACCAAGTAAGCAGTATTAACCTGATTTCACATGAGACTTAAAGTTCGGTCTTATATTGTGTAATAATTAATCACTTTGCTAACATACGAATCCATTTTCTACCTCAGGGAATCTATCTATCTTTAAAATATATGTGCTCACTAATAATCAGAAAATGTTACATAATTTAACTCCTCCACACTTTTCCACACTAATTTAAATAAAATTTCACCATATATTTGGGGTATCTGGAGTAAGGTACGAACAGGCCCTGGTGTAAACAGATAGTATCTCATGTAGATGAGTTAATTTTGTACCCAATAGAGTTTTTATTTTTTCAAAAAGGATTTACTGAAGTGGCGTCTTCAGTAAATCCTTTTTGAAAAATCATTTTTGTTCTTTTTATCTGTATTTGTATTTAACTGCAAAACTATTTGGTTTATCACAACTGGTGTATTCAGAATTCACTTTCAGCATTTCAAGAACTTTAATAGGAGTTGACTAGCCTCTTTTAAATATTTCAAAAATGCTTTTTTCTTCATCCTGGTATATATATTCATATATTCCATATGAATATTCCATTATCTGAAAGACAACAGAATAAACGTATGCTGTTGTGGAGTAAATATTGTTTGTAAGATTAAAGATTGTTGTAAAGATCTTTATAACGGTAAAGAATATCCAGTGCTGTGTAGCTTAAAATAATTCCGGAATAAGAAATTCTCAAAGTTTAAATTCAAAGTATTCTTGATTGTGTAAAACAAGTTTTGGGAAAATATTCAATATCCTCTAATAAACAAACTCTTCTGACTCAAATGAAATTACAAAAGTTTGAAGGATTTATTGGCTGGAGAATCTAATAACAGCAATGATCTTGAAAGTTGATAACTATTTGCCTTAAAGCTTTGAGGCCTCACGTAATACAAGTTTTAGTTAAATGATTTAACAATGCGACATGTTTTTCTTTCAACAGATCAGAGCAGAGGCTGCTTACCTGTACGACGCAGTGCAGCTGTACGTGCAGGCCGTGGTAGAAGCATTGGAGAGTGGTGAGGACCACCGAAACGGCACCGCCATCATCGCCAGGCTGAAGAGAAGGCACTACCACAGCGCCATGGGGTCAGTATACATAAATATAACAATGTATTTATTTATTTTTGAGGCAACACGCGCACAATAATTAATTTACGTATACATAATAATATTGATATTCAGAAATAATAATAACTTAATAATAAACAGTACTAGGCAATATTCAAAAATTTGGGCATGTTAATTACATTTTTCACATAAAAAATAATCACCCCTACAAAAAAGTTGTGTCTGCATATTTAACCTTACCAAAGAGACAAACGATACAAACCTTATTCAGAAGACAGGTATCCTGATCCAATATTTTCGGGTTCTGTTCTCTTGGTGGTACGCGGAACAACTTGACAAAAAATGATTACAATCCTCCAATGCCGTTCTATAACAAGCTGGACAAAGCTTCTCTCGGTCCAAAGTATATTTGTGTGAGCCGACATAAGGATTGATTGCATGTTCTCCATTGGACAATTATTCTCTGCTAAGTAATTGAGCAGTTGATAACTCAGGTTGCCTGACATTAATAAATTAATATATAATGTATAAGAATATTAAATAATAATCTATTAGAACTGATAACACTTGCTATATATTAGACTATGAATGCCGCTACAGAATTGTAAAATTTATTTATTAAACCGAATTTTGGTACAATTGGCATTAAGTCTTTAAGCTCTCCATAATATAGACTATATCTTCAAATGAATATCTTTATCTGTCATGTTGGTGCATTACATATAT
>NW_027112074.1:1038418-1044835 GCF_000696795.3 Halyomorpha halys | reverse complement strand
ATAATAATACATAATTATATTATAATGTTTTATAATAATGAATCTAGTGTATGTTAAAATAAAATATCATCACATTTTATCTTATTAATTTAATTTAAAATATTGTTATCCATTTATAAAGTGATCGATTAGATAATAAATTTGTTATGTATTTACACCTTTTTTCCAGCTGGTTAAATGGAATGGTTCAAATTAGTATGTATGTGATATAAACTTGGTACGATAAAAATATACTGTTTGCTTGGTAGCTTTTTACAAGCTGAGTTTTCTGTCGTCGTATTACGTCAAAATTAGGGCAGTTTTCTTTATATACGGAGACAATAAGTCTGATCTAAGTATGTTAGTATTTGGAAAAGTTATTGTAACTACTACTGGCAAATTAACATTACTATTGTTAGAGTTAAAATTTTCGCATAGCATTAATATCATGTTCTGAAATAATCAAAACAACAAATATATCGGAACGATGTTCTATCGCTAGATGTACTGTCAACCATCCCATCTACTACGACGTTAAATGCTGCCGCCTTAAACGAAATGAATCTTTTGAGTTCATCTCTTGAGCGAGCGTAGCGAGTGGAAGCAGGTAGCTCTAATCAAATTAAACGAGTTATATCAATAGTACAGGTATTATAGTATAATCTACACAATAGAACTCTCGCACTATTGCTATTACTGCTTTAATTGGGCCACAGCTGTCTCGACTTCCTTCTATAATAATTCTTACAGTCTGCGGTATAATACCTTTTAGTCATGAAATAAAGGCCAAATTAAGAGTACAAATTATTAAGTGATTTTTTTTTAGTTTCGAAAACAAAAATTAAAAAAAACACTAGAAGTATTGTTGCCAGATATTACCATATTTATATTAAAATTTTCAGTATAAGATCAAATAAGGTCTGGGAATACCTTTGATACTTTTTATGTAAATTCTTTTAAGATCTAGAAAGTTCTATACCTCATTCTTAAACGTTATTCAAGCAATTTCCTAGTGCTTACAAGTAAAAGAATTGACAAACATTTTCACTGGCTTCTGTCACGATGATGAACTGACCAATGAAAATCCCCACCCCTCTTCATTGATACTATTCCAACCTGGATACTACTCTTCCTCTAATAAACCCGGATCAAACGGAAGAACTAATTCCCTCTCATGACCAGGCAAACCATTTCCACCCTTTGCCTATTCAATTCCACTTGACATGTTCCCCAATCAACTTGTCAGCTCCTCACCTAGCTCCTCCTACTGTTTTGGATAATGTATTGTCGTGAAGATCTCTCATTGTGTGTGTTTTTGGAACATCATTAACAATCTGAGATAAGTTTTAGGGATTTCAGGTTTGTACATGGCTCTCTCATTTACAACTAATTAAAATCGTTATCATAATGAGATAATACGTTAGTTTCTTCTGTTTCTTCTTCTTTTTTTTTCCTTTTTCATATAAAATTGTGCACTTAAACTCGAAATATGTCCTTTTTTTATAATCGATTTATTGTTATTTATAACTGTATAAAAATATATAAAACGAGTAACTTTGCTGTTGAATGATAAAATGACATGATACAAAGATGTAGAGAATCTGCCCATTGATAGAACTGCAATAGAAACTTTAATACGTAATTCTAAAATATTTTAATTTTGTTTTTACTACCCCTTGGCGCACTATATCCTAATGGAAGTTTGATTCGTTGTCTCCGAAAACCATACAGTTTGGTGAATTACTTTTTTAAAAATTCAATCGACTCTATGAATTTGGTCTTTTAAAACCTACTAGAAAGTAGTAAGCTTATGTGGCTTATGAAATCCATTATTAATACTATCTATCTAATATTAACTAGTTCATATATTTAAACAAATAGGAACTTTGATTTGGCTATTTTTACAATATAATTTATATGTTTTAAAGATACACATATAGATTATATGTTTTAAAGATATTCATATAGATTATATGTTTTAAAGATATTCATATAGATTATATGTTTTTTATGTACACTCACCCAGCCTACCTATCCTTAGGCTCCTTGCTTGGCTATTCACACACTTGACCTAATTTCACAATATTGGACTATTTAAGTTTGTTTTTGTTTGCTCTACTAGCTATTAATTAATGATGTACCATAAGCATTCTTCTTATCATGTGATTTCGGGGACGGGGTGGCAAAAAAAGGTTCCCTCCAATTACTTGTTGGTGTTATTGGTACTAGATATGAATTTTTATTATTATATATTAATGAATTTATTGGTACTTTTATAAAATGGATAACCACAGGTTGCATAGCTCAGAGGAGTTCAATTAACTGGGAAGGTTCAGTAAGTTGCACCTTAGACCCTAAGCAGGTCTGATTTCAAAGCGTAGTACCCCCACCCACTCAATTTCAAATACCTCCCCCACTCTAACGACCTGCTTTATCCACTCAAAATTGCCTATTGCCAGCGAGTACTTCGTGCGAAACACTATTAAATCTAAAGACTGTTCGTTGACTATATTAAAAAGTTTAAAGTTTTAAATATGGTGGTTTTTTATTCAAATTAAAATTGGATTTGGAAGAGAAGTTAACATTTTGGACTGGGATCATTTTGAGTTATATGCCTTCGTGTAAAAAATAATACGTAGACACCAATAACGACAACGTACGTGGAACAAAGACGACTTTGTCTAATAAATTTCGGCCTGTAGTTCAGTCCCATTGTTACGTATCTACTATCCCATTATGTTTTAGTAACAGCCAGGAAATATCAAAATTCACTATAATGAATCTACCGACCGACATTTGCGTTTTCAAGCAGATGTTGGGATGTAACGATATTATCAGCGAATGAAATAAGCAGTCTTCAAGTTTGATGGATCAATTTACCCAGTGAAACCTCCTGAATAGATTTTAACAAATTGTAGCCAAAGTACTCAAACAATATTTTATTAAATATGCATATTCTGTGTCTATGCAAAGTCTGCCCATTTGTGTGTATGTATAGATTTTTTGCGCGACTTATATTTGATTTTCGTTCAAATAACCTAATTTGGACATGAGATTGTTTGGAAACAATTCGAACTCAAAATACTGAACAAATATTTATCTTTTTTTATTATTATTTTAAGTTATAATCCACTGCGGGATCATAGTTACCCAAATTTCCAAAATGTTTAATAGACTTTATTTCTTCAATATCCGAAATTTTTAATAGTTCTTATTATTTTAATTTCTAAATTTTGTCTTCATTTCCGGATTGAAATGTATAACTATTGAAAAATGGGAACTTGTGGTTAAAGTTTATTAAATTATTAATTTAATTAGATTGTAATAAATCTTTAGTTTAGGTTGGTTTCTTATTTAATTAATTGTAAGTTAATGGTTGTATATAAATATAAATTTCCAATGCTTGAATAAAACCGAAATTCGCTAGGTTTTTTTTTTTTTCAACACTTAAGCAGATCGTTGATGTACATGAATATTGAACAATGTGTTGATTTACATTCTTTATATTTTCCCGTATACTAGGAACTTTTAACGTCGACAGCACAGATGCACGCGACGGAATGAATGTACTTGTTAATTTTAAAATGAACTTCTCAATTAACTCAAAAATGTTTTGAAGAACACATCCAAGTATATTCCGGATTAGGTTATTTTCATAGTCTGGATTTTTACTTTCACTCACCTACGTATGATATATAATCTAGTATCTAATCTTATTCCTCTGCCAAAAAACACTTAAATGGCACTATTTAAGTCTCTTTCGATTCTCCTTTGGAATGCGAATGGTGTTCGAAACCATGTTAACGAACTACCGGCCTTATTACACGACAAAAATATCGACGTAGCTCTAATAACTGAAACTCGACTTACCACCAGACGATTAATGAACATACTTCAGTTCCAACTTTATCGAACGGGCCATCCAGACGTAACAGCACATAGTGCCACTGCTGTCATTATCCATCAATCCCTTTCAAATCACTTAGTCCTTCTACAAGCCCAGAATTTTGCTACAAACCACAGCCTTATCGATCCAAACTTCTCCATTCCCCATAACAATAGTAGCGGGTTATTCCTCACCGAGAATTCCCACTTTCCAACCACAATTCAATTCTTTCCTTGACTCGGACATCATTTCCTTCTAGGTCGAAGGGGAGCTAGGACCACCAATTTCCGTGGACGATCACTCCCGTCTTTAATCAATTCTCTTCTTTGCAACTCTCCTACATACATACTGGCCAACCGATCCTAACCGTAACCCTGACCTCCTGGACTTCTTTATACACAAAGGCTTAGACCCTCTAAACACTTCCCTTTCACGCCTCGTTGACCTATCTTCAGACCATAGTCCACTAATCCTATCTCCTTATCCCCAATTCCTGTATTACTTCCACCCTCATTCATAAGGGGCCTAATAAACTGGAATTCCTTTCGCCGAATCTTGACATATTCAAACATATGATATATACAATTAGGGGAAGTAATTCTACCATTAAAAATTTCAAATCTAAGTTTTTGACGGAATTTTACACGTTTTAAGGTCTTTTAGGTTTTGTCTGTAATGTAGGTTGAGCCTAGCTCAAAAACGAAAAGTCAAAACAAACTGACATTAAATTTTTTAGGCGGGTATACACCTAAGGTGTGACAGAATTTTTTGTCAATTTTAAAGAAAATCGACAACTTGGAACTGCCACTTCATAGAATCGATTTTGCACTTTTTATATATATATAATCAAAAACTACTTTTATTTAACACAGTATATTAGTGTAAAATTGAGGTTTAATAAATAGATACAAGATAGGTTTTATCTGCATTAAAATAATTTAAGGGTTTAATTGTGGATTTCTCAAAAAAAAAAAAAGTATCTCTTTAGGAACTTTAATTTTGTTTATTTGAAATAATCACTTCATGGAAATAGATAAATTTAAACTATAAACGCATTTTAAGGAAAGAAAAGATTTTTTTTTTCAAGATATAAATATATTTCCAGGAATATGAGTTGTAATATAAACTTGTTATATATTGATGGAAAGCCAAAGGTTTCAGAAAAAAAAATGTAAAATATGGAGAGTGATGAAACAGGCATAAATAAATACGAGTTTGATTTTAAACTGGCGGGCGCATTCGTATTAGGTTGTTGAATTAAATAAATGCTTAAGAGCAGGATGTAAATTTTATTAAACTGTTATATTTCGTTCTTATTTTTGCTACGAGAAATATTATTAAAAGTACTTTTCTGAAAACTGAAAATTTAAGTAAGTCAATCTGGCAATTGTAAGGCATATGTAGAAAATTAACAGCAATATACACATTGTCATAGTGAATAGCTTAGAAACATCTGCTATGAAAACTTTTATTTATAATATATGTATTATATAATATTAATTCCATCTCAAAGAAAACTGGTAATTGAAAATTGTATGATGTGCAATCCTCACCACACTTTTAATATTTATACACATCTATGTAAGCATCTTCCTATTACATAATTACCAGATAACAATCACTTGGCATTGGCAATAACATTAACTGGCTTGTAACCAGAAATCCACTACCAATGTCAGAGACAAAAATGCGAACTAAGGGGGCTAACATGTCAGCCCCGATGGCAGTTAATTTCCACTGGCACTGCCTCTATCGCACCCTATTAATCCCTCATCCAAAATAAACAACCCAATTCATCTCATTTTCAGTTCCAGTCAATTAATTTCAACCCACATAGCTGTATCCTTCCGATATTCATTTACTTGATTAATGGCTAAAGTAAGAACTGTTAAATGTTGTTGTTAAATACATCATCAGATTTGATACGGTATTTCATTAAAATTATATTCATTTTCAATCTTAAATACGTAATCTGGTACATGTTAATTTGCTGATATGAGATAATTCATTAATATTTGTTAATTAGGATTCTGATATTGATGATTTAGTTTATTATAATTATATCCTTTTTTTTTTTTTTTTTTTTTAATCAAAATTCTTTATAAGGGACCAATGCAGTACCACAGTTATTTCTCTGAACTATACGCCCCATCGTGCTCAGCTATCAGGTACTCGAGGCCTGGGAGTTGGTTTTTATATTTAAGCCGCATTAACTCGAGGCCAGTAACCAGTCCCACCGGTTGGGGCCAGCTGAATGGTCCGGTACCCGTTTAAACGGATCCACTCGTCCAACTGGGACGAAACTCGTGGAACCGAGTGAGTCTTTGAGGTAATCCTGCATTGTATTAATTAACGTCTTTCATGTGTCCTGATTTTGAGCATGAATCTTGGTGAGTGCTGCAATTATAATTAAACAATAATAGGTTTTTATTAGATTAGAATTTTATTCAGGGCGATAAACTTCTTGGTTATTACGCCCTTAACAGTAATTGGGAGGACGAGTAAATGGATTATGCGTGAAATTTTTTTTTTTTTTTTTTTTTATTATTTAT
>NW_027112074.1:1004133-1036613 GCF_000696795.3 Halyomorpha halys | reverse complement strand
TAGTCAATTTATTGTAATGAGTTTTGTCCGAGGGATATCTTGTTCAGCGTGAAAATTAAAAATAATTTCGGAAATAGACCAAAGGGAAAAATTAGTAATTTGTATAACAACATGGCAGGGGCCGCCCATAGCTCAGTGGTTAAGACACAGTCTTACCAATTTGATGTATATTGGCGGTGCCGGTTCGAATCCGGCCTGAGGCGTTGACTTTTCTCATTGAGTGGCGGTCCCACAAAATGAAAAACTTTGACCCCCAACCATAGTTAGGCAGTATAGGACTCCAATGAGTCTTGGCCGAAAAAACAAAACAAACGACATGACAGACACAATTAATATAAATAAAAATTCGAAAAGTGTTATATGAACTCAACTGCTCCAGTGTACATATTATGGAGAGAGTGGCCGATGTGTAAAAAAGAGGATATATCAACATCATAATGACTTTTGTAAGAACAAATTTAACCCTAAATACAAAACAAATTGCTGCACCACGCCGAAAAAGGACACACGTTATATTTTCAAGGCGTTGAAAAGTTGTAAAAATAATTATAAGAAGAATTAGAAGCAATATCTGATAAATAAAATAACAATATTCATTACGAGATTGACACAAAAAACTTAAATGTTTTGTCACAAGTTATGTGTCGCGTTAATAAATGGACTAAACAAAAAACAAACTGCCTGTCTTTCATCTCACTGACGGAAATAGGTTAAATAATATGCACTGCAGAGTGCACTAAAATAGTAAAGTAGCAAATAGTCTCTTTATTAAGTAACTAGACACGCAAAAAAGAAATTTGACCACGAACAAACTTAATAAGTTATTAAAATTTTTTTCAAATAAGTTTTGAGGGATATGTACATAAAATAAATATTATCCGAAATAAATATAGTAATAACTAACATATTAGTTAGTGAAAAATTGTATTTAACATATTATTTTTGAGTGAAAAGTTAAAAGAAAAACATACAATTACAGTTAAATAGGACCAAGAAAAATAAATGTGGACCAATACTTCTATAGAGTTGTACTTATAACACAAAAAATTCAAAATAATTTGTGTTTAAACAGGAAAAAAATGGACTGCATAATATTATTTTCTTGATAAATTTATATCTTGATTTATTTTGTTCATACATTACTCTATTGTTGATTATTTAACCAACATCAGATAATGAAACATATCTTTCATGTAGGTAATAACATTTATTTTTATTTTTACAGCAAAAATCCTAAATATTTTAGTCCTTTATGCTCTTGCTGTTTTGTGGAAGTTTTAATATATGCATGACAAGAAGTTTTTTGTTTTCCCATCACAAAATGATATTTCACCTTATCATTTTGTTCTTCTGAATGATCATAAAATAAGTTTGCATCACACACATAATTTTTTCCAGAATAATTGTGAAACTAACTATTTATTGCACACAATGATTTACATTAGAAAGAAGAATCGGAAAGTATAACAAATATAAAAATTAACAATAAAAATTGGCAAAATACAAATGGTATCTTTCCTTCTTCCCTTTTTCATATTTAAATCAATTATTTCATATTTACATGATCTTTTACTTCATATACTGAATTTTCATTTTAAGGCTAACTGATTTAGATTTTCATGTTATTATAAAATTATGTTACTATCTTATCTCCTTCAGTAATTTATTTTAGTTTTTGTTACTTGTTTTCCTTCTAAATCGTGTTTTGCAATACTGATTTATGGTCAGCTAAAATTATTCTGTTTTCGCCTGTGAACTTTTTTAAATTTTTTTTTTCATTTAATTTATCTAAACGTGCTGATTCCTAAATAATATATTCTTATTTTAAGAAAATGTTATTCGATAACATTTTCTTAAAATAAGAATATATTAATGTTAATATATTCTTATTTTAAGAAAATGTTATTCGATAACATTTTCTTAAAATAAGAATATATTAATGTTAATATATTCTTATTTTAAGGAATGTTAACGATCAAACATTAAAATTCACTTCAATTCTATACCCAAGTAAGAAAATATATCAATTCATATTTAAAATATGAATGAATAAAAGATAATGGTTACAGTAATCAAGTTTTATTTTATTATTTATTTTATTCTGTAATTCAGATCTTTGTAGCTAAAGGAAACTGTAAGTTCTCTTGACGCGTCACATATTTTTGTAATTAATTAATATTGAATCTCTACAAATTGAAGTAATCTACAAATAATATCATATTTTCTTTATAGAATAAATATAAATATTTTATTATAGCCGTTCAAACCAGCCGGGAGGGGATCAATACGATCGCTTGTATTGAGAGAATATTGAGTTTCCGACGGGAAGCGTATTTGAATAATTGAATAAACTTAGTTTAAAACTGGAATGAAATGCTCAATAAAGTACATTATTAGAAACCAGAAATGGCATATTTTAAGAAATTATCAAATATATATTTCTTGGTAGCGTTACAGTAGATAGAAATGCTCAATACTGCGTTTCAGAATGGAACATTTCATTTCACAACCAAACTGGTTTTTATTTCTTTTGTAGGTTTATTAAATATATTTAACCACGGTTTGTGATAAGGAGATTGATAATATGTTATTGAGAATAATGATAATTGATATTCTCGGTCTTGTTCGTTATTGTGGTCAGGGCATTTATTGAATGTCCATTTAATTTGTCATGAATTTTTTTGTTGGTTTCCACGTGTTCTTTTACAGTTAGGCATGTAGAGGTCAGTATATTAAGTTATTTTGTAACTGTCCGGAATGTTTTGACTGAAATATTTGAAGTTCGTTAATTTGAGTTTTTTTCGTTCAAGTATTTGTGAGGCGTTGATCGAAATTTTATATATATTTATTACTTTTTTATCTATTATATTTTATACATAGATACTATTTATTCTCTCTCTCTCTCTCTCTCTCTCTCTCTCTCTCTCTCACCCCCTCCCTCCTTCCATTATAACAGTTATTTCCTTGCATTAGACCAATATTTGTTTATATATTTTGGAGATTATCTATCTCCGGAGTAATAAAATTTTCACTTTGGTTTCGACAATTTAAAAGAATAATCAGTTACACATCCTGTGATCTAATTTACTGACTGCATAACTTTTGCATTTGAATTTTCATTGTGAATAAGGTCGAAAAAATATATATTACAATTCTGGTGCAGTAAAACTACTTATTATTTTTTTAAATTATTTTTATATCTTATTCCCATCAGGGTTCATTATGAACCTTTCAAGTTTAAACTTTATAACATGTTTTTTTTTAATTTTAAATTTCACAGTTAAACAGTTAGAACAAGTTACCGTACAAATATTTTTAACTAAATTCTCCTAAATAGTATCTTTGCGATTAATTAATTAATGTGCGATGAGGATATGTCAAGATCTCTTTGATTTTCGTTGGAGTACAAACTCCTTTTATCAAGATCTCTTTATAAACAAATCTCATTATCCGTTCCATTAAAGGCTTCGAGGTGATTGCTAAGGTTTCTGCTGAACAAGGGATCTATTTTCGACAAACTTTACAAAGTGATGTTACTAACTTTATTATTTCCCGTGGGTCCAACATTTAATAATTCGATAATTTTAATTCGACTTTTTAAAAAATTGATTTAGTTTTACGCTCGAGCTTCATCGACTATTTGTTAATTATTATTAATTCATTCTTGATTTAATTCTCTTCTCGAAGCAGTTCGAGATTTGGCTAGTTCCTGCGTAGAACATATTCAGTTTAATTCCGAATTCGGAACGATAAATCTTCCGACTGAAAAAAAATGTGCCTTAGGTCGATGTTAATTATGGAGTTAACGCCATATTTAATAATTACTTTGAGAATATTTTGTAAATATTATTTATTTAGTATTAGTAGTTAATTAAATTACATAAATGTAATTTATTTAGATTTTTTTGTTTATTAGAAATATATGTGTTTATATTTTTGTTATAATTCAGTGTAAAAGAAATAGTTGCTAAGGGTTGTTAAAGCATTGCTAAGGCGTTGCCTAGCAACAGGCCGACCATCTTCATTTTTGGATCAGTTCCTACTAATTAATGGCCATGATAGTTTCTAACCAGTCCTTTCTGCGTTCAGTTGGTTTTTTTTTTGTCACTTTAAGTTTTTTAGTCAACATTAAAGAATCAGAACCAGACCTTTTCTGCGGTTCTGGCCCGTGACTGGAATAATTCACTACAACAACAAGGCCTTGTCTGCCCTCGATAAGTGCCAGTGTGGCCATCTTGGCTTTTGCACATTTCGACTGTTGATGAGCCAGTACAAACATGGGCCCACCAACTTTGGACCAGTTTGAGAGTTGCAGCAGTGTTTATCGCTACATCATGACAGCAAACTATCTTCCTCTGACCAATCGGATTGAATCAACTTTCTTCGGAACCGTCGACCAGTATTTATTTTATACATCTATTGATCTTGTAAATTTGCTTCTTTTATTTTAATAATTTATTTTTGTCTAAAAGGCTTTTTATTTTTACTTTTATCTATTATTTTATTCTAAATATTTTATTGATTTTATGTTTATGTTTTTTATTGTTAGCTTAACCAAATAAATGTTTATATTCCGAGCCAGCTTGTTTTTTTTTGTTCTTTTATGGCTTTCCAACAAAAAGACATCATCAATTTGAGATGGCTTTAACAAATGGTTTGGCATATACCTACTAATTTACCTCAACTCAATATCGGAGAATTTTATGATTAGATAAAAAAATAATTTGCTTTCAATATTCTTTCTATTGCTGTTGGTCTTCCACAAGGTTCTTATCCAACACCATCATTATTTAATCTTTTCACATCCAACTCACTCTGTAATAATGAGATCCTTTTAGGCTTCTGATATAGCTTTGTACAATTGTTCCTATCGAATAGAAACCTGTTTACAATAAAAGGAATAATTATTGCTTGGAGTGGAAGCTAGAAATAAATCCAGCCAAAATTGAAACCATACTTTTTTATAAAGCACCGACCACATATACCTAATCACATTTCTATATACTCAACTCACATCTCATGGTCAAAATTTGAATAATATGTTGGATTTACTCAGTTAAAAAATTAAATGTTTAAATACTTTGATAAAAAAAAATCCAAACTAAGTTCCGAAAAAAATTCTGTATAAATTACTATTTCGACTTCAGATTATGATAATTCCCTTTATAATACCTTATCCTTTTGTAAATCAACATGGTTTTCCAATTATAGGAAACTGGAGAAATCTCAAAATATATCATGGAAATTCATGAACTGTTCAAAGACAAAAGAATCCTCTATTAAACACTACACTCATAAAAGAACCAAAACATGTTTTCCTAAACTAACATTGTTCATGCATGTAAGCCAGGTTTTTTTTTTATTCATATATATTTTTTTGTTTAAGTATTTTATTTACATTTTGCCTAATGTAATAACACAGCATTTTAGAAAATATATAAATAAATATATCTATGAAGTTGGCTCCCCATCCTCTAAATATTTTTTTTTTTAGTTCTGGTAACCCCCTAGTCCTAGAGTTCTCAATTATTTACAGAAATAGTTCTGTTGTTTAAAAAATAAAGAATACTATGTCACTTTTGTAAAATTTTAAAGCTCTGTAACTCTTTTGATATGTACTTTAGCACCTTGAAAGTCTGTGGTACTTCTTAGAACGCTTAGCAGGGCTTATAGAACTCTCAACAGACCTCCTAAAAAACGATGAAAAAAATTCCAATATTTTTTTATTGAATATATTCGTACTTAGCGGTGGTTGAAATAAACATTATTGGAGTTATGGAAGTTCCCCTAAGAGTTCTAGAGTTCTCAAATATTTTAAGAAACATTTCTGTTGCTTAACACTAAAAAATATGAGTAAAAATATCACTTTTGCTTAAACTTTAGAACTTATTATTATTATTATTATTAGAGATAGTTTTTAGAACGCTAACAGAACTTCCAATTTTTTTTTTTTTATGCTGAGTGGTTGTGAAAATTAAAAATACTTTGGGTTCTAGTATATTACTGAAAGTTTCTGAGTTCTTATTAATTTTAAGAAACATTCTTGTTGTTAAAGACTCATAAAATGCCAATTAGATATACGCGCGACATTTTTGCAACTTTGATACACTATATGAAAGGAATATGGTCCGGGTGCGGTCAAGAAAAACTCAAATAGTAGAAATATACTAATTTAATGAGCCAACGTTTCGCCCCACGTTGCAGGGCTTCTTCAGGGCTATTTTGACGGCAGTTATTTGAACTCGTGTTTTGACTGCCGTCAAAATAGCCCTGAAGAAGCCCTGCAACGTGGGGCGAAACGTTGGCTCATTAAATTAGTATATTTCTACTATTTGAGTTTTTCTTGACCGCACCCGGACCATATTCCTTTCATCTTCACACACGGTCAATCAATAATCTTCCAGTTGATACACTATAATATACTGCTTTTGCTATGAACTTTAATTATTAAAGATAATGTAACAGAACTCCCGCAAAACTTTTCATACTGAGAGCTAGTGAAAAATAAAATTGTACAGTTTTGGTAGAACTCTATGGGAGGGAGGGAGGGAATGTTCTACCAAAACTCTAAACTTTTTACTCTTTTTTGGTTATCGACAAAAAAAATTTATAAGTACCAAACATTTTCTACTTTGACATCATATAACTTTTTTTCCATCAATGGTAGGGATTTTTTAAAATATAATTTTGAGATCTCGCGGCAGTGAAAGAGAGGGGCTACTAGAACTCTAAGAATTTTCAATTTTCACCAATTCTTTGAATGAAAATTTTCGATCAAAAATTTTGTACCGCTTTTTCGGAGTTCTGTTGAAAGTTATGTTAGTTCCCTAAAAGTCCTATCAGTTATACTTAAAGATCAAATTTCTAGATTTGGTAACAAAAGAGTTATATGGCGTCAATGTTGCGTATCTTTTAGCTGACAATATAGTCTTCAAGGAGTAGCTTTAAGTTAAAACTCTTACGCTCTTCGTGGGCTGTTTTAAAATTGGTTGTTATTTTTTGTCTGGGAAATTGTAACCTTTCATTTAAAAGATAATGAAATTTACTAATTATCTAAAAAGTAAAATTAATCTAAATCTTAATAATAATTATTATTAATAATTTGTACTTATACAAGGTTTAGAGCCGACTTCATAGGCAGAAATTATGCAAAACTTTTCGCTTAACTGGGGGTAATTTTGATCTAATTTGAACCATTTAACCTACCCAGAAACAAAACCTACACCTTGACTATTGACTATTCGAATCACATGTTAAGAGTGTATCACTTAACCACTTTAGTATTAAACTTGGAAGAAGGAGGGTAATGGAGAGTGCTAGCTGGGAGACATAATTCTTTATTTCTTTATAATATTTTTTATTAGACCAAATAAAAATTAAATTCTTTGAACATTTTATGTCCTACTGATCTATTTTTCTTTGACGGGCGTGGCTTCTTTTCATTGCATCTGCAGATTTAATATTCTCTCAGAGATAAGAACGCCTTGATAATTTAATGTCCGGAATGCTGTTTGACGTTTATTCAATTTTTTTTAAAGTCATTTTAAGATTGAATCGCAATATTTCAAACCTCTTTCGCTTCGTGAAATGAAATAAAGTGCTATAAAATGAACTCCTTTAGGGCTGTATACAAAATCGTATTTTAAAGCATTAAATTCATAACAGAGAATATATGAATTTTAAATTCAGTAATTTCTTCTTTTTTATGTTTACGTTATAACAATTACCTTATAATAGAATTTGCTAAAATCGTTAACTTTTTAGCTTTCTTTGGTACATTGGAAATAACGTAGTACTAATTTGCTGTATATTTTGGGTTAGCTTGTTGACCAAACTCGACAGTTTTGATTTATACAAACTTATATCTACTTTTACGAAGTAAGTAAGAAAGTTACTTCCCTTTTATGTAATATAAATATTAGTGGGAAGTCTCGTCCTAAGTACGGTTTCAATCACCTTCTTTTCTTCAATTTACAAACAACTTTTCTTTAAACCACTTAAGAATTTGAATTGTTTGTCTACCTAGTCAGGGAAAGAGAACCACACATCATGTTATCAGTTTCATAGGCTTTTTTAGTTTTTTGACAGTGATCAATAAGTCAATGAATGAGTCGTATCTATTATTTTATCTCTTTAGATAAAGAAACAAACGGGTTTCCATCTTTGCTAAAGTTTTTGTTTTGAATGGCATTTCATTAACTTTCAAATAAGAGGCTGTAATCATCTGATAGATGAATTTGAGGTTATTTGAAAAATTAATACTCCTTTTTTAGGTAAAAAAAAAATAGAAATATTTTTTTACGCATTCGCAGCATAAAGAGATCCACCATTAGTAATTTCAGCTTCCTAGCCACTATCATTTTTTTTTAATCCAATTTTATGTTAACAACTCAAAGAGTGAGTGGTATCTACTCTTTTATATGATAAGACAAAGTTAAATAAATTCCTATCTAAATCTTCACAGAAAACTTAAGAAATACAGAGGGATACAAAGTCTTAGGATGGTACTGAAATGTGTTAAAAGAATAACTTACGAAAGTGTCTGTTTATATTTATAGGTTGTAATTTTGTTCCTTTAATACCAGGGAGGGGTGGCATAGTCTCCTTCAAAGCAAAGGTGAAGCCGAAAAGGCCACGCCCACGAAATGAAGGTTTACGTTGAGGTTAATAGGAGGTTAATTTCCACCAAGGTAATTTAAACTGAAAGAAAAAGCAGCCTGTGATTGGCTGTACTTTTCCTCCTAATTCCTTAAAGGCACGTAAGGCTTTCTTTTTTGGCTTCACTATGTCTCCCAGCTTACACCCTCTATTACACTCCTTCCTCCATGTTTAATACTGATAACATATGATTATTTTAATAGTCAATAATCAAGGTGTAGGTTTTTTTTCTCAATAAGTTGAAGATTATTGCTTAATTTCTGTCTATGAAGTCTGCTCTTGTCTAAGTACTAAATTTAAATTAATTTTGCTTTTAATTATTTAATAATTACAGATAATTAGTAAATTTCATTATCTTTTAAGCAAAAGGCAATAATTTTCCGGAAGATTTATAGTTTTCGAGTTATTTGAAAACTTAAATTTTTTATAATTATGAGAAGATGTTGACCGTGAATAATATATATGAGGAAAAGATAGTTGGGGTGTAGTTAGGGAATAACACAAATAACTTTTAAAAAACTTATTTAATAATTCCACGTTCCGGCCAGAATTTCTAGCCTTCATCAGGGCTAAGAACAAAAAACATGATAACAACCGATGAATAAATGATATGTTGAATGATTAAAGTACATAATTGTACAGAATGAAAATAGATAAAAATAAATTAATAAAAGAAGTGGAAAATAAAACGTATATATAGATAATAAAATTAGTAAAATAACATAATTAATGAAATAAAAAAATAAATTATATAATGCAAAGAAACAAAGAAATATGAATATTTTAATTTAAAAATTAAAGTTATGGAAAAAATATATGTGGAACTTATGAAATATGTAAGTCAAATATTAGAATAAAAAAACAAAATATAAAGTTAAGTAATACAAAGAAGTAATTAGAAAATATGACAACAATATGGTGAACAAAAACATAAAATTCTTTATTTGTTGGAAAAAATATTTTATAAGCCATTTGATAATCATTTCATTTTAAAATCCATCCTTATCGTATACATAAAAGGTAAAGATAAGACCATCGTTTATAGTTTCAGCATTATAGTTATTGATAAAGTGTTAATTAAGCCAGTTAGTGAGTAGTTATAGTCAATTGCAGCCCAATTTTATTGTGTAGATATTTTTTTTAAATTTATTCCTGCCTATTTTTTTCTGCATAAAAATAATGCAGTCTTTTTTATTGGTGAAAGCCTCTACAAAATTAAGTATATTTAATATAACCCTACTTTTCTAACTGGAATGAAGTTTCACCTTAATTATAGAAAACTCTTTAATCAATAAATGAAAACCTTAAATCGGTGAAGGGGTAATTAATTTTTAATTATCCTGGAGTCTTCCCTTATGAAGAGCTTCATTGAAATTTAAT
Source organism: Halyomorpha halys (assembly GCF_000696795.3). Taxonomy (NCBI): domain Eukaryota; kingdom Metazoa; phylum Arthropoda; class Insecta; order Hemiptera; family Pentatomidae; genus Halyomorpha; species Halyomorpha halys. Next base: position 1,026,575 of record NW_027112074.1, on the reverse strand, counting down.
CAAGCTAATGCCAACAGAGAGCGGTATAAAAGTAAAATAGATCAATTTTATTATTTCTTAATATTCAATTTTAAAATATATATATTTTATTTTCATTAAAACAATTTTGATCCTTTTTCTCTCAACTTTATTCTTTTTCAAACCTCCAACGTTTCGACCACTTAGGTCATTTTCAAGGATTCCTACAAACAGCTCCTTTTAATTACTTTTATAATAATTTCCTTCACTTACATACTGTTTTTTTGGGTTCTTTTTCCCTATTCTTTATATCAATTTCATGTTGATACATCCTGTCTTTTATATATTGTTTTGTTTCACCTATATATATGGCTGGACAATTAATGCATTGAATTTTATTCATAACAATATATAAAAGACAGGATATATCAACATGAAAATGATATAAAGAATAGGAAAAAAGAACCCAAAAAAACAGCATTGGTTCAACATGTTGTTCAGAATAAACATAAATTTGATTTTGAGAATGTCCAAATCATTCATAAAGATAATAATAATTATAGAAGGAAGATATTAGAATCGATTTATATCTCAGAAAATATAAATTATACTGTCAATTTCAAATCAGATTCCAAAGGACTGAACCACCACTATTCGGAAATTTTAAGCAGAATAAATATGTAATAATTGTATACAAAAAAGATGGAAAATTAAAAAAAAGATGTTCAAATCCTAAAATAGTACAGATATATGAATGGAATAAAAAAGCAATAATAAAAGTATGGATAGATAAATAAATGAATTAAAAAATAAATTAAAGAAAAGGGGGGGTTAAATTTATATGTGAATGAAATACACATAAAATAGGAATAAACTAATTATAGAATTTAAATGTATTAAAAAATGTTTATGATGTAAGCCGAAAAATTAAGAATAAATGTTAATTAAATTAAATTGAAAATTAAATTAATATTTAAAGAAAAAATTATGTTATATGACAAGATGATAACAGAGTCCTAACCTGTTGAAGGTAGGTTCTGTTTGGAGTTGCAAATAAAAATAGTAGTAAGAAAAGTGGTTAATAAAAGTTTTAAATTTGGGAAGGAATTTTATAGAAGAATTTGTAAGTAGGAATCTAATTTTTATAAAAAAAAGACAAACAATTTTATAATGTTATTGTGATATTATTTTAATGATTAATTATTTAAAGATGGGACAAAGGCAATTAGCCGGCATTTAAAGAATTTAAAGAAAAAATGAAAACAAAATAAGGTAAGACCAAAAAAATCAGTATGTAAGTGAAGGAAATTATTATAAAAGTAATTAAAAGGAGCTGTTTGTAGGAATCCTTGAAAATGACCTAAGTGGTCGAAACGTTGGAGGTTTGAAAAAGAATAAAGTTGAGAGAAAAAGGATCAAAATTGTTTTAATGAAACTAAACCACTCTCAAACAAATATATTAATAAAAAATAAATCTATATATTTTATTTTACTTTGACCGGTCGTATTTGTTTTCATGGAGTAGGAACAAACAATTATTATCGTTTTTAAATTTACTTTTTATTTTTACTTCTTGGATTTGACCAGAAAATTATACTAGAAAGTCATAATAATATATAAATCTCCTCTTGAATTATGGACTTTGATCATATAAAAGACTACAATTAAAAAATATAAGTATTATATATCCTGTTTTAACTTTTAAAAAATATTATAAAACGTAATATAAATCTTATGTTTTTGATTACCCGTGGTTTGATTTTCGAGGCCTAGAACTAAAATCTATTGATAGTCCAAACCGTTAAGAGTTATCTATCTATTTTGTTTATAACTACATCTATTTTTTGTGACTAGAAATTTTATCCTTCTGAACAAAAGAAAAATCAGAAAACGATTCCTATTTTATTTTGTTTACTGCATACCAAACATTTTTGGTTGATTTTGATTTATGTTGGACTTTTTCTCTTACTCCAATAATTGTATTATTGACAAGCAATCACCATCTGTAAATTTAAACAATAAATACTTTTTTTCAGAACCCCTTTTAATCTGAAACAAACTAGGAATTCAAAACGCATACATATAAATGTGTAATGTTTAGACCTTTCTCCTTTTACTGTAGCAAGGCTACATTTTAAGGAGGCTATGCATTTATGTTTGTTTTTGTAGGTCAAAAGTGTTGTGGCACACTTGAGAGCTGATACTGTTAATTACTAAAACTAAAAACTGAGTCTGGATATGTGTCTCTGCTGCATTGGTTGTTATTGGTCCTGCAACCTGCTGCCACCGTACAGGAACTGAAGAGACCGTTGGTGTCCTGAACAGAGTATTGACCTTAGTCAAATAACTTGATATGCCTCCGTTGTGTAAACTCGGGCACAGTCGGTAGATGGAAGATCTCGTGTAGTTGTGGAGGTTTTATCTTCCTCATTGAAGTAGAGCTCACCACCTTCCACAGCACAGTGCCCTGAAACCGCTGAAAATGCGCTGCGTTCCGTCCCAGAAATGGGTGAAGAGTGGTGCTCCCTATAGAAGGGCTGGTCGAAGTATGCTCTTATAGATTTTTATTTTCAGGCAAATTGGAAGAGGTGATAGTAGTAGGTGATGGAGGCGATAGGTTTTTCGTCTTACCTGTTTTACTTTATTGTAAGTGTGAATAGATAGGGTGAGATGGCAGTCCAGGTTGATCCCGTGGTAGACTAAGGAGTTCGATGGCGTCCTTCATTCGGAAGAAGAGTACTTTAACACGTTTTCCCTTTCTCACTCACTCACTCACTGTTGGGCGCTACAGTTCTTGTAGGACCTGGGTCTCTGCCACCACTCTTTCCCATGCCTCGCGGTCTCCAGCGAGACTCCTCCGATTTTCAACTCCCATCCCTCTCAAATCATCCTCCAAATCATCCAGCCACCGACGCCTGGGTCTGCCCCTTTTCCTTTTTCCTCCTGGTGCACCATTTAGCATCCTTTTAGGTAGCCTGCAGGGCCTAAATGTCCCAACCATCTTATCTCTTCGTAATAGCACAGAGGATATCAGGCTCTCCATACAATTCCTTTATTTCGTCATTGCTTCTGATTCTCCACCTGTCCTCCTCTTTAGCGGCTCCAAAGATCTTTCTTAGGACTCTTCTCTCCCAAACCAGTAGAGCTCTTCTATTTTCCTTGGTTAGAGTCCACGCCTCACTACCGTACATTACCACTGGTCCAATTATAGTTTTGTACAACAAAAGCTTTGCTTTCCTGGAAAGACTTTTGAATCGGAGAGCTTTTTGCAGGGCATAGAAACATCTGTTCCTACTACCATTCTGCTCTTAATTTCTACTTCTAAATTATAGTTCTCCGTCACAACTCCACCCAGGTACTTGAAAGTACTGCAGCTGTGAAACTTTTCCCTTTCTACAGAGCGAATATCACAAAGTTGGTTTTGATCCGATTTACATCGATGTTGATATTATTAAGTGTCTGTGTGGGGTTGTTATATCTTCACATATAATTTCGGTGTGGCCAGAGCTATAGCGGCGTTGACATTGCTGCTATAAATGAAAATATCACCTACATATGCACCGATGGTTACTTTTCTGTAATTGTATAGTAATTTCAAGTGAACTGGAAATAAGACTGGTCCTTGAGGAACACCGGATGTCAGTGTTGAAGTTCGAGAGAATTCGTCACGAACCCGTACAGCTAGACTCCGTTCGTTTTGAAATGATAGATTGATACTATAGAGCTATTCTAATAAATAAATTTACATAAATAATACTAATAAATAATAAATAAATACATAACAATGTATACATATGTGTACAGTGCAAATAATTATTTGTTTGATAATAAAATCTACTGATGAACCGTTTTAGAAAAATAGCCGTAAACAGCAAGTTATTGTTTGAAATAGGTTAGTGTAATGACGATTCGAAAAAAAAAATATATATATATTAAAACTTCATAAAGTAAATCATTAATAAACTTTCTTTTCATTTTGGGTCGTATGAGACAAACTAACTTTAAAATACTATTTGCTATTTTCTATACTAGTGAATAAAAATTTGTACTTGTCGATGACTTCATTAAGCAAAGAATTAAATTGAAATGGTATAAAATATAGGAAAGTGTTACTGACAACAAATTATGGGAAATCAGAAGTGACGTTGGATATCATCTACTAGATATTTGCGCAAAAAAGAGGTAACTTTAACGTGCCTTCGAATAGGTCATACGCGCCAGACCCACGGTTACCTTATGGCTTGCGATTCTTGCGGAACGCGCCTTACCGTAAAACACATCTTAACTGAATGCCAAGCATATGACTACGTCAAATCTTTGTATGAATTACAAGCAGATCTCCATTCAATTTTGCAGGATAACAAAAAGACTGTAAATAAACTTTTTGAATTTCTTAACCACTCAAAACGTTTCCATAAAATTTTACCACAAGTTACCATTTTTCAATAGTTATATATTTAAATTCCCCAATGAAGACAACAAGGACTAATAAAAATTTTGGAAATCAATGCAATATTGACCCCGAAGTGGTTTCTGCCTTAAAATAATAATTTATAAAAATTGTACTGAATCCAATTTTACATAAATCTCCAACTTTCCTTCGACTTTAACCTAATCACACAAAGCCACTAAATTAAATTATCATTATGTAGTAAAGGACACGCACGCACTATCACCCTGAATGTTGTAAAAGCTCTATCCACTACGAAACCAGCCTTATGTCTGTCTATATGAATTCATGAAAACTTAGACTATCCTGTTGAAAGTTGTGCTTTTTTTTTAACCAATAGATTAATAAAAAAAAACTCATATTGCTAGTTCTTATGGCGGGTGGGGGTTCAAAGGGAACTTAGATTACCTCTTAATTACCTTGAATGGAATTAAATTAAAAGAAATGTAGGGTCGAATTTAGTAATAATATATTTTGATTACTTTTAAAATAAAAACTTTTAAAAAAGAGAGAAAAAATATGTATACATTAAACAAAAAAGGAACTTAATAATTCTTCTAACTACTAAAATATTTAAATTCTTCTTAAAATAAAAAAATAAATAAAGTTTTAATAAAATAAAAAAGTCTTTATATCGCCATGGGTGATGGGGCCCCTTGTGGGTAATTGTCCTAGTGGAGGAAGATCGTAAAACGTCCGCCTGCCGCGACTTGAGGATCAGAACATTAGCGTTCGCCAGCCAGCTAGAGAGATAAAGACGTTTGAGCCGGCGTATCTACACAATAATAGTATTAGTGAAGTATTATTTATGCCTCTGCAGAATAAATGATAACAAGCTAACGCAAAATACTTACAACTACTACAGATAAACTTAGTTATAGTATGGAATTAACTATTAAAAATTTGCTTGCCGCAACACTAGTAAAATCTATATTTATATCTACGAATGAGTATTTTGCTACTGATTTAATTTTTTTTTTCATAGAAAAACTAAAGTTCTTTTTTTACTTTCGGTGAAAATGACCTCATTTGGAACGATCAAAATTAAATAGGGATCAAATTGTTATATACTGATATTGGAGCTTGCTGGATTATTGGAGTGATTGGGGCTCTGTTCAATTTTTTTATAATGATCGTTCCCTCTTAAAAGAGGCGATATTTGAATAATGAATTTTAAATTCTAATTGAACCCGGTATGGCGCCCAAACTAAACCTCCATAGCTTTCTGTAATTGCAGTTTTAGACTAATTGGATTCAAATTGACCTCACAACTGGTGATCGATCGCCTCAAAACAGAGTTTGGTTCCAGCAAACCTTCTGATATCCAAGTCCAGTCTGATTTTGTGGAATATTTGATTGGAGCCAAAAAAAAAAAAGTTTCAGTGTTAATTATTAGAAAATATCAATTAATTATAGTTTAAATGATAATCAAAAATAAGGTAAAGAGATAATTGAATAATTTTGGTTAATGATTAATTAAATTCATGAATAGGGCAAGGTCCAAATTTGCATTGCAAAAGTCTTAGTTGCATATCAGCAATTCTCACAAAAAGGATCACTTTTGAGTTTGAATTTCCAAAAATGTAAAAGTACTCCAATCAAGCTGAAAAAATAATGGAAATGCTCTAATGAATACATTAATTTGAAATTAATGATTGCCTAAGCAATATATATTATTTAATTGACTAAAATAATCAAACAAGAAAGAAGCATTTCATGCATCTGGCCTGCATTTCTCATATACAAAAATAACAGAAAACGAATTTTCACATAATTTTTAATAACCATTAATGTACTGAGTGGTATTAAAAATATATAGGTAGCAAAATAATTCAATTTATTTATTATTAATATATTATTATTACCTTTATTTGACCAAAAACAACGTACTCTGAATTTTAACATTTTAGATCCAGGATCATCTCAGATTTACAGGAGGAAACTCATCTTTTATTCTTAGTTTCTCATCTATGTTAGAACAACCATTGAATTCACAAACTTATTCTGATTTATGTTGGAACTGATTTTGTAATTTTGTTCTACAAAAAATTTTAAGTTGGGTTTATAGTACCTGGGTAAAATTGGGCCATGAAATAACAACGCATATCATAAACGCTCAAAAAATTTTAATTCGAAATACAGTTTCAGCAACAATTTAAAAATTTTCCAGCTCCAAAATAACAAATGGGACGCCACAAGTGGCCTGGATTAAGTTAATGATATATATATTATTAACATAATTGATGGAAGTTAATACAATTACAAATATGCGGATTTAGAATATTATATCTGATTATTTACTATTTTATTTATTTGTTTTTATATTTCAAGCGTTATTCTGAAGATTTTTGCTCTAGCTTATTTTTAGCTGTTTCATATTTTTGTCAGATAATATTAATATAAACTTAATATTTTAGGTTCATTTACTGGATAGGTTGTGCATTTACCTAATGAGTTGAAGTGGCTTACTCTTCCATAATAACTTTCTTTATTTTAATTTATCCGATATAACGTTGAAAACTTCCAAAAAAATAAAAACATGAGTTCAACACATAAAGGTGATTATAAAAACGTTAAAAACATTAAAACTAGCAGCATCACTGGTTCAACATAGTATAAAACTTAAACATAATTTCGATTTTATAAACCTAAAAATTATAGAATTTGTTAATCACTCTAAAAATAGGAAAATAACAGAGGCCATGCACAAAATGCATAAAATTAAATGCGTTTTTAATGTTTTGAAATTAACAATCTTTATGTTGTATACTTCTAGTTTTTAATTTTTCAGAAATTTATCCCATATATCTCCAACGTTGTAACGGATAAATTAAAACAAAGAAAGTCATTACAGACGAGTAATTCACTTCAAATCAGTAAATAATAAAAACTATATACCATTAGATACATAAATTATTACATGATAAGGTGAATAACAGAGGATACATTATAAATATGTTTTATGGCATATCAATGTTACAGATACATGGTGTACATGGACGAAAACGGGGACGCAGAGGGTAACTACACCCTCCTGGTGAGGAGGGCTGGTCCTACCGGAAAGTACGGCCTGTATCCGGTTGGAGTCTACACCTACAGGTCGGGGCAGTCTAATCCACTTCCGGTAATATTATCAATTACTATTTAGTAAATAATATTCATTTCATTTGTGGTGTACCTCAAGGAGGAGCCTCATTGTCTCGGATTCTATTTTTACAGAGAAAACAATGGGTACTATGCGTCAAAATGCTTTTGTAAGTGTATATGCAGTTGATAAAGAAGCTTCATCTAACAGTATAAATGCCAAGAAAGGAATACCGCTACCCAAAACGGTTTGCCAAAAAATAGGGGTGAACTCCTGAAATACGATAAATATTGAATTCCAGTTCCAAAAAGAAAACTAAAACTTATGAACAGACCCATCCACAATTTTTTTCGTTTTATATAAACCCCTTCCTCATTTCTGTCATACGGAGGGGGGAGGGAAGAGGTGGGTATCTATAGGTGACCAACCTACTTTAACCATGGTTAACTTCCCAGGTGGCAAAGACCTACGGATGGCCCTCCATCCACTAAGCTGTCAAATCTTTCTATTCACTTACTTATACAGACATTCATTCTCTTTTTTTAAACGGTTCTACTCTTGGCATGAACAAAATTTATGCTCGTTATTTTCACTTCGAGAAACCCTAAAATACTTATCTTTTTTTTTTAATTTTATAGGAGCAGAAAATAATTTTTGTTCATGATTTTCGCCTTTCCTCGTCTTTTTAGATTTTTTTACTTTACGAAAATCACAAAAATTTTGATAACTTGAACACTAGAAGACCAATCTACACAAAAATTGGGGACGTAGGCAGGGTGGTAAATGAAAGTTGTGAGATGCAAACGCCTCGCCAGATTTTTTCTATTATTATTCCTATGATATCCTCTCGCTATTTTGACAAGCATTTAATTTTTTTTTATTAGAAAATTTTAGAAAAGAAAAAATCAAAAATTCCGTTTATTAAAGTATTGACATTTCTCATTTATTGAAATTTAAGACTTCAGAAACAATAAGAAAACAATACCTCTTCTTGACTTTCTTTTCAATTTTTAAATAATTACCTAATCCTTTACATCACCCATAATATTAAAATCAAGTGAAAGATAATCAAAATAATGGTACTTTATAACAAGTTGATTTGGATATAAGAAAAATCCTTGATTTTTTTTTTCTTCCATGTTGATGAGCTACTGTTGTGTTGTTACGTAAGGGCGCCAGTGGTAAACTATACCAGCACGAAAGTTAGGAATTGCGGGTCTGCCACCAGAACAATGCAGGCGTGGTTTCGAACAAATTGATTTACACTTTGCAATTACATCTGCATTAAATAATGCTGTTAAATACAGAACTTTAACAGCATTATTTAATTTATAAAATGGATTCTTCTGTCTATTACAGTATCTATCGATACATTAATCTTATTTTATTCCCTTAACCTTTAATACATATATATTAAGGCAAAAAAGACATTTACAAGGTAATCATGTGAGACGATCAATATAAGTCTTTATTTAATAATAAAAATGTATTAATGTTACCATTTACAAGCACTGTAATTAGCTAGCTAAAGTATTAAATATATATCTATAATAAGAAACAAATCGGAATGCAATGACATTAACACTAATTGTTATAAAATATAGCATAACAAGAACAAATTGCGAATGAATGTTCAGTCGCAATTTGTGCTTGTTATTTTCTTTTATATTTAACCAAAAATGTTATGCACTTCGTTTAAATCTTGTTTTTTTCCTATTTATTGGTAACCAACGCTTCATGGCTCTTTGCAGGGCTCTAAGCACTAACTATCTTCCTTTAATCTACTATATACTGTCAACTATTAATCTTCCGATATAAAGTTTTTCATTTACAACATTTCAATTAATATTTAAATATTTATTATTCCTAAATATTTTTAAATATTTCAAGATGAAATAATTAACAATATAAATACCATTTTTATTTAAAAATTTACATCTATAATAAGTTCCTTTGACATATTAGAAACATTTATCTATTTCCGATTTTAAATACCTAATCAATAAAACCTGGATGTTCGAAATATGGTATACAAAAAAAAAAATACTGAAAACGTGATTAACGAAATTGAAATATGATTGACAAGTACGATTTTTAATAATATTTTTTATTAACGTTCTCTCTACCTTTTATCTAAAACTTTCTGTTTCAGGAGCTACATCTGACCTCGGACATCGAGTGGGTGAACGGAGAAGTCCCAATCGCTGAGCCACCCTGCGGATTCACCGGAGAGAAGTGCATCAGTAGGTAGACTTTAGTGCACCTAGCTGTCAATTCTTTTCGTAGTAGTAGTAGCAGTAGTAGTAGTAGTAGTAGTAGTAGTAGTAGTAGTAGTAGTAGTAGTAGTAGTAGTAGTAGTAGTAGTAGTAGTAGTAGTAGTAGTAGTAGTAGTAGTAGTAGTAGTAGTAGTAGTAGTAGTAGTAGTAGTAGTAGTAGTAGTAGTAGCAGCAGCAGCAGCAGCAGCAGCAGCAGCAGTAGTAGTAGTAGTAGTAGTAACTATTAGTAACAGTAACTATTTGATTTATAGATATCTTTAAGGGCACATTCAGAGCTCTTGGAATGCACCATAAAGTAGTTTATAATAATTATTTTCCTAGGAGTAGTATTTGTCCTGATATAGATCGAAATTATTTTTTTTTAAATACGATATATTGTTGACAAAAAAAACAATAGTTTTTAAAAACTATCGAAAAATATTGAACTTAAAGATTTCTACAAGGGCTCAACCCAAAATGTTTTGAAGGGACCATAAAGTATTTTCTGAATTTTTTTTTTTTTAGTAGTAGTTTTCATGATATGTGGCGAATTAAATTCAAAAAATAATTATTTTTCATTATTTAGAGAAAAAAAATTAAGTTGGTTATGGAAAAACTGTATGTCGGGAATTATTGAATATAAAGAACTTTAGCATACTTGAGACCATACCCTATGAAGTAGTTTTTAATGATACTTCAGCTACAAGTAATACATAAGGATGTATTAACAATAAACCTAAATATATGCGGTAGCCATTTTTAAAAAACCTGCCTTATTATTAACATAATTATGCCTACGTATCCTTCGAAAATGTTAAACATTATATCATCACGTTTTTCAAGTATTTTTACGTAAGAACCGATTGACAGATATTCATTTACACTTACTTTTTGAGCACTGCATAATTTTAAGCTATTTTATTCTATTACTGTGCCATCTCTCTTATTTCTATATTAAATATAAGTAGCAAAATGAAATTTTGTAAATCAAAATATTTGTATTGCAATAAAATGATTGATTATAAAATCAATGCGAATTGGTGGAGATCTTGAATTAGAACTTGGCTCTGAAAGGCATACAGCGAAAATTAAAAATTAAGTGAAGATAGTAGAATTCAAAGTTCGAATAAATAGAAACCCGTCCATTCGCCGTACACCGTTTGAAATTTTCTCCAAAACTATTGGACTTTTTTTTTAGATTTGACTCTTAAGTCGCAGTTCGCCCTGGGAATTTTAGGTCACTTCTCGGAAATTCATATTATTTCTTATTTACTAATATGACGTGTAATTAATTAAAATTATAAAAGGGTGGCGAATTAATTTGGAACGTTTAAAGGCATTGGTGTAATAATTCCAAATCACATTATGTTTTTCTTCTCAACATTTCTGTTCTTAAATGACAGAAATATGGGGGTATAAAAAATCTCTAGATGGGAGGATTTTATGGATAAAACGTTTCTGTCAAGTTCCGAGGATTTTGTGGTCTGTTACTTTAGTAAAAAAAAAAAGTGGCGTTTAGTCCTGGAGAGAAACACAAACATACAGATTTCTTATTCGATTTTTTAATTTTTTTTTTGTCAATTGCAAAAGTTCAATATTGACGATAAAAAATCAATAATTAACTTCAATATGATGAAAATTTACTTTTGATGTGTTTTTGTGAAAGTTGAGATCTGACAATTACTTGGTCTATGAATCTACTTTCTTCTGTTTTAAAGTTAATTGACAATGGTTTATTATTTCTTATAGACTAAGCATTAATAACTGAATAGCTAAAACCAATAAATATGCTAAACGAAGTCCAATGGGAGCGAAGGGCTGACAAATAGTGAGAGACATGCGAAGCCTGAGCGAGTCACTTCAATATTGTACAAGTTTGTTGAGAACCACCATCTGTCACTGTCCCATAGTTTGATTAAATTCTCTACTCATGGGATGGCAACAAGCCATTGTCAAGCAAATTACGACTCGAAAGAAAATATATTGCTCCAACATTTTCGCTCATAGACATCAAGAGAAAATATGTCAGCGCTTTGATTAAATAGAGTTGGTTCTGTAACAACCCTTTGAGTGATTGTGTTCTGGTTTGGATACTATGGAGATATTATTCATATAAGATATATTACAAATCTAATATATCTAAAATTACAGTTTCTTTACAATATTTTAACTATCCATTTAATTGTACTACTCAAATTGTATAACTATAATTTATGGTGGTTAGTAATATATATGCAAAAAGACATTGGTTTTTTTTTTTTTTTTTAAGGCAATGAACAGCGAAGGTGATGTTTGTCTAGTTAGCTACAGGTGACTAACCTATTCAAACAATAGTTGGGGGTCAAGTTTTTCATTTTGTAGGACCACCACTTACAAAAGTCAACGCCCCAGGCCGGATTCAAACCGGCTCCGTTCGCAGATCTCAGAACGATAGACCTTGGCCGAACCATCTGAGCTACGGGCGGCCAAGACACATGGGTTTAGATTATTATAAATAATAGTAACTCCGGTACAGATTTTTATTATTACACCTTATATGTAAAATAAAATATTACACGGTGATCAATAAAAGCTTTATTATATAATATAGAAACTTTTTTATATAATATAAATCATCTATAGGCAGCAGTTACCTGGGTGACATCAGCTATTTTTCGATCTAGACTTTTCCTCTTCCAGCGTCAAAGTACCGCAGAATTCAAATCTTTTTTAAATATATGTATATATAGTTGACCGTAAAAATTGATATATAGGAAGATGGTCAGGGTTGCGGTCAAAGGAGAAACAAACTATTTTCGTAAACTATTTTTGTTTCTCCTTTCACCGCAACCCTGAACATCTTCCTATATATCAAATCTTTTTTAAATTTCCGTTGTCTAAAAATTTAACTTCTCGTCCAGCCTCATATAAGCCCAACATCAATTTTTGCATTTTTTTAGTTCTAATATTTTCATTGTTCGTTACAATCTTTCCCTTTTCTCTTCTAACTGTTGAGGCTCTAGATTTTCAATTCGTCTAATTCGTAATTTTTCTAACTATATAAAATTCAAGTTTTCAATTCGCTGAGAGAGTATGATGAAGTATTATTCGAAGATCACAACATTTAGATTTAGCAACGATAATGCTTTGGTAATGTTTTTCTTCCTTGAGTTTTGTCAAAATCATTGTATCATTTCGAATGAAAGAATATAAATAATTTTTATCAATCGCATAATGTCATCTGAAAATTATATAGTTGTACAGACTTTGTACAATTCTTTATTTATATCTTCTATGAGATACGCGACAATGATAGATCAAGCATAAAAATATATAATTCTATTTGTAAACAAGTGGTATTAATATTAATAAATGAAGAGAAAAATAGAAGCTGAATTGGAATGAAAATTGAAGTGGTGGGATGGAGGATAGAAATGGTAGGAAATTCTTCAAGGATATGGCATGAATAATCATCAATTTACTTAAGGGAATATAAAAAGGGCATATAATAATATAGAAATCGGTAGGTTATATATTTTATTAAATGGATGGATCAGGAATTTTGAAATTTAATTATTTTTTTAAATATTTCATATTTATTTACTAATATATAACTCAAATATTTGCTTTTTTAGCCTACACGTTTAACTGTTATTATGCAATTGAACAAAGAATATTAAAATTTGGAGAAAAAAAAAATTAACAGATTGTAATAGGGCATTGAAAATCTTTTCTGTTTGACTAAGCAGATAATAATCATTTCTATTTGTTACTTGCCAAAGTGATTGATCATAAACCTATCAAATTGGAGGCCTTTTAGTATCAGTGTTGCACTTAGCAAAGGTAAGTTTTTATGTTAATCAGCTAAAAATCAACTTCTGTCTTAATTTAGCGACTTCTAATTTCAATAATTTTTTTTTAACAATTTGCATATGCATCACAATCTTTTTTAAAAGTACCTGTATCTATCTAAATTATTCTGAAAGTTATAATTTTGAAGCACATTATTTTACATTAATAGTCCTGTTAAAGCTCATAGTATTTTTGAATAATTGATTTTATTTTATTTATTCTCCAAACATTCAGAGACTGACAAAATTGCTTTAAAAAAATAATTCTCATCTCTTTTTATTTGTACCCTCTTCTTCCCCTAAATTACTGAAAATAATGGAATCGAAATATGTCGTATCAAGTTTAATAAAACAGGTGTTTTAAAATCATAATTTCCTGTAATGGATAAATTAAATGAATAGATTAGGAATTTTGAAATTTAATTTTTTTTTTTCATATTCATTTACAAACTCATATACAATATAACTCAGATATTTGGTTATACGTTTACCTGTTATTATGTAATTGAACAAAGAATATCACAATTTGGAAAAAAAAAAAAAAAAAAACTAACAGATTGTAATAGGGCACTGAAGATCTTTTATGTTTAGTCATCTCTATTTGTTACTTGCCAATGTGATTGATCATAAACCTATCAATGGTATCGAAATAAGTCGTATCAATTAATAAAACCGTTGTTTTAAAAACAATATTCCTGTAAAAAAATATATATATAAAATTATCAAATTTTTATTCAAACTTTTAAATGGTACTTCTTCTTAGGAGAAAAATTTAAATACACTTTAACAAAAATAAAGTAGAATTTTAAATAGTTTCAATGAATCTATTGAGGTTCTTAGCTCTAATTTATTTACTTAAAAAAATAAAGGGTCATTAATCAGTTTTCTTTTTGTTCCCTACGAAGTAGAATTTCAAATTGTTGCTAAAAGCATTTACTTCACCTCCCTTTCGCACCCCTCCCCCCTGAACTGACCTAATAAACACCAAGGCACAATATACGCTAGTCACGGACTGAAAAGGCTTTGTGGATAAACTTTGTGATTCAAGTTTCTTTTACTTTTTATAAGGACTTATTTGAGCATTCATTACCTTGGCAAACTGCGTACAAATAATTGTTTAATGAATGTTATGCTAAAATGTCTTTGAAGTACAGTATAATAACAAGCATAAAAATAGGACAGAACTTAAATATGTTTCTCAGTATTTGAGATCAAAAATCTTTTCAAATCCAGATTTCAATTAAATAAAAAGATTAATTTTAAAGTCTATTAAAAAGTAGTTAAGGCAATCAGTCCTAAAACGTGGCGTTTGATATTTATTTTGAAGTTTTTGGCTCCCCCGCATTATTTAGTGCTGATTTCATATATTTTTGAAACAGTATTTTGGAAATTATCTATAGTCAAAATGATACCCTAATCCCAACACCCATCCTCTTAACGTCCAATATCTTTGTCTTTGATGGCATCCCAAACTCTGCAGTCCCATATAACAACCATCGAAGAAAGGTGCCAAAATCGGAGGATAAAAATAAATCCCATCAAATCACCTTTACTCTTGAGCTTTGGGGCTCCGCTAAACCTTCGAATTCCTCTCGTATCAAATCTTTACAATCCAAAATCCTTCGTAAAATCCTCAATGCTCCTTACTTTGTCACAAATCAAATCATCAATAAAGATCTAAATGTTCCTTATGTAACCGATCTAGCCCGAACCAGATATCAATTCTTCCATAATAACCTACCTAACCACCCAAACCCATCAGTTGCTAACCTTGCTTCCTCTTCCATTCCTGTCAATCCTTTGAGGCGCCTGAAAAGAAGATGGCCTTGAGACTTTATATTATAAAAAAGTTTTTAGTGTGCTGCCAGTGGGTAGTTTCTCTACATTCCTGTAACATAAGAGGTAGAGTGGGCTCTTCGAGATCCCAGCGCAGCCCACTCACCGCGTCACTGGTAATGAGCCAGTGGAGGCTAAGTAAGTGCGCTAAAGTCCCAAACACTCTGCATGAGCGGAGTATCTGCTCATTGTCATAACTGCAATTGTTGAATTTATTTTACAATAGGTCTCTTGTCCACAATCGTTTCAACCTTTCAGTTGGATTGTAGAGATGGGTGGAACTGAAGTAAGATTAAACCAAAGAATTAAGAATATTGTTATTAAATTATGGTAAGCGACACCTGAATAAAAGTTTGTTTTTTCCTTTTTCATATTTTATAGCAGAATGCCTCAATTATACGATCATCAACTAGCGAAATTTTCAAAAAAAATCTTAGGACATGTTGCGGATCTGGTGGATCAAAATTTTATGGCATTGGGTTATTTTATATCAATAATGGCATAATTTATTTTCAGATAATTTCTACTGTTCATTGAAACTTGAATCTTTTTGTAACTAACCCACTTCACCTGCGAAATTCTTTTTCATGGTCTAACATAGTGCCCTCAAAAAAATCATTAAAAAGTTGTATATCAATTCGTGTCTATTTCCTCGAAAAAGTTTTATTATTATCCCAGATATATAGCTGCCTCAATTACATAATTTCAGTTTTTCACACCTTTTCGTTTTTGATCTGGAGTACCTGCACACACTGAGTACATTTTATCCGATTCGGACTCAGGGAACCCTAAAACATGATTTTCCGTTTAAAACTCAGATTCATAAATTTTTAAAGACGTATAGAATACTTTTTCGTAATATTTCAATAGGCATAAAAAAAAAAAAATCTATACCTCTGATTGAAGCAAATACAGTAAACTAAAATTGTGCTGTTATTCTCTATTAGTAAAGAACATATTCCACCACAAATTAATGTTATGTTACGCGTTTAATGTAATTTAAGTTTTTCTTGGTTGTAATCTTATTTTTATTTCCTTAGTTTTAAGTTAAGTTCTTGATTCTTTTTGCATTTAAAAGACAGCATTTATTCTGTCCCTGTCATATATTGCAAATAGCCTATAATTCTCCCATTATAAGTAAATGAAATTAGTTAATTTATTTCATGACTCACCAATTGATTATATTTTGTTCACGTATAGGTATCTAATCTAATTAATTATTTATTGATATTATTTAGCATTTTTTCTATTGTTTGGTATCCTCTATCTTTATCCATTTTATTTTTCTTATGTATTCACCTTCGATTATTCATAGGCCTTTATTATTATTTATTTAATTTTCATAGCCTATATCTGTATTAGTTATAATATCTATATCACTTATTTCGTTATTAATTGTACCTCTAATTTCTCCATTATATACAGTATAGTCGACTATATATTTATTAGCAACAATGAGATAGATAGAGATAATAGAGAAGAGTGAGGAGGTAATGTGGAATATAAATGAGGCTGCTTAAAACTAAGCATTAGAGTCTGCTTGGAGGATATCTAGTACATTTAGCCCTTGTGATTAATTTTATTGCTCGTAACAAGAGGTCGATCTTCTAATTAAGTTTATTTCTCGTACTAAAAGATATGAGTATTAAACGAGTAGTATAAGTGCCAGAACCCTCCTTGATATTCTCCTATAATATTTTCCGTGAAATCGGACACTCATTTATATAGACGCACTGCCAGTATTTTTATAAGTTGTGCTTAGAAGAGCAATGCCTCTACAATTATCATATGTAAACTTTTCTCCATTATTGTGTATAGGACATAATGCTTCTCTCTTCCAATCTTCTGGCATTCTTTCTTCAGTCCATATCTTCCAAATCAATCATAAATTTCTTCTCACTGCCTCCATATTTCATCTCTGAATTGATCTCGTCAAGACCTGACAACTTATGGTTCTTTCTTGATTTAATTATGTCGATGAGTTCTTCCTTCTTAGGAGCTTCCACATCTGCACCACCCGGTTCTTACTCAGGAGTTCATCAAGAACCTTTCTTGTGGACGTCTTTTCCCCAATAAGCTCAACTTCTTTCCCTTTACATAATCCAGTTTTGACATGGAATCCTTTTTTTATTACTTTTACACCCATATGAAACTTTCTTGATTCTTTTTTCTCCCAGGATTCTTGCAACTTTTTAAGGTTTTCCTTGTTCTATGCTCTCTTCTTCTGTCTATAGTTTTTTAGCTTCCCTCCTCTTTGTTATAAATTCCCGTAAACTTCCTCTGGTCTTTCTTTTTACCATGTTTAACCTCGCTTTATTTCTTTCTTTCATAGCTATCCTACACTCTCCATCAAACCATTCGTTTCTGGGAGCTGGTTCCTTCTTCCCCAGTACACCACTAGCAATTTCTATCACAACATTTTTCAATTTCATCTTGATAAATACCGTTTATTAATACCATCAACTCCTTATTTCCAATATTCCTTCCTCCATTTTCTTAACCACCATTGCTCCGACTCTCTGATTGCCCATAGATTATACGGAGGATCTGCCTACACATGGTATGGCTTAATATTCTTTTCATTTCCTTGGATCAGGACACACGTTTCACTGCCATACGTTACTAAGACTGTCAATTATATTGGTAACTTAACTTTGCGGGAGAGATATCGAAAAGGTAGCCTTTGAAGGTACCTTTTGAAGTACATGTAAGCAGCTATCAATTACTTTTATTTTATCTTTCGTATTGAATTTATATTTAATGATATTTGAACGTCTCCACATTGTCGAAAGATTGGCTGAACGATCTTTAATTTTCAACATTTTTGTAAGTGTTTGTCTAGAAGGCTAAATTTATGTGTTATTAAAGCAAATTTAGCTACTTACACCTGAAAGGGAGCTTTTCGTTGCCAAATTGTCTAAATATATATAATTTTAATCCCGGACATTTGAAAATCGTTCATGGTGATGGGTGTCTCTTGTGAGTGTTCGCTAGGAACGGCTTATTTGGAAGGTATACGTTTTTTTTTATGGGGGTTCCTAGTGTTACGAAAATCATAGAAGCAGTGAAAAAATGTCTAACTAATTACGAAACTATTTTTAAAATGTCTTTCTTCCAAACGTATTTACGTCTAAGTTTCAGTGCCTAAATTTCGCATCTGTAAAAACGGGAATATTATTCTAAGAAGAATAATAAACAAATAAGGAACTACTTGACATAAACTTTTTTAGTAAATTTTAAAACACTATCAAAGTTGAATTACTGTTGAATTTAATAAAAATTGTTGATCCGAATCAAAGTTATTTCGATTTATTTGGAAAAATAAATAAAATTAGACCGATATAAAGAACATAAACTTCTCCAGTAACTCCAGAGTATCGACCTGTTTTCTAATTTGTTTTCCTTCATCCGGTCTAATAAATGTTAAGCTCCGGCCCAGCTTAAGGGAGGAGCTTGATAAGATTAATTAACACCTTAAAGTTAATAATTTATGATTAAGATTTAGGTTTTAGTAAATTGAGGGTTATTTAATCGAAATTTTTGGGATAAGAATGCCATATAATAAAATGTTGATAGGTAATAGGATTCCATGTGGAAAAACACAATAAGTTATATTATCCTATTACCTATCAATTATATATCTATCATAATACAAGAATATATATACATTAGAAAATTGGAATAAATATTATTGGTATGTTAAGGTTCTCGAAAATAAACAGTAGCATGGTTATTTAGTGCAAGGTAAATATTAATAATAATAATCTATGTATATAACATATACATATATTATTGTCATAAACTTTTATAATTTAATTTCTTGTTGGAGACTGATTTGTTCATCAATTATCATAAAAATTTTCAATATCTTTATTTTCTTATAACTCCTACGTTTCAGCCATTCCACACATTCTCAAGGATATCTGATTAACTAGTTCAATTACAATATAATCATTAAAAATATTTTAAAAAATTAAAAAAAATTTTAAAAAACATTCCGAATTATAAATTATCCTACCTTATTAATAATATCACAGCTAACAATGTCATTAATAAGTTTCAGGCCTTTCTTCCTTTGTCAAAATAAATCTCGCAACCTATAAAACAATTAAATTAGAGAAACACTCTGCACCAATCAATTAAATTTGATCAAATTGTGCTAAATTACCTATTTTTATCCACTCTCTTACTTATTCTAATTTCATTCAATTTACTGGTACACTGTCTATTAAACCCTTATCAACAATACACTGTGTAATTTACCTCACATATCTGGTTTGACTTATTCTTATCATATTTTTGATTTTATTTTAATTATATTTATTTATTTTTTGTTTAGATATAATTATTTCGATTTTACTATGACTATATCAAAAGTGGAAGTATCGCTATCGTCAATAATTAGAAAACTGCTTATCTGGGCATTATTGGTTCATACTGCCCTCCTTTGAATTCTGATACAGTGTCCTTTAACTTCGAGGTACAGAAGTGTATTTTCTTCTCTAACCAGACCTATAGTTAACTGTGTACTAAACTAGTTGTAAGGGGAGTTAGCTATGTGCTTTTAAAAAAGAACTAAGTCTACTTTTTACTCGGTGGGAAATATCTGTTCTGTAAAGTCAGTGATGTGCATAATAGTGTCTTATACCTCTATAGTATAGAAGGAAAAATACCCATTCAACATATAAAACTAACATAAAAAAACAATTATATAAATAATACCAAATTATTATAAACAAAACTGGTGTTACTAAAATCCAAATATTATATTTTTAGAAGGCACGAATTATTGATATTTTTGTGATTAATATTTTTTGAAAATGTTTGTATAATGTTACAGATGTTATTTATTTATTTATTTTTTATCCATATATTTTCTCTGAGTCAAACTCTCTGAATTTCACATAAAATATAGTACCATTAATTCTTGGTAATTATTTTACTTTTTATTATAAAATAAACAAAATCTCCACCTTTGTTTTAACGTTTGGTTTAAATGTTAATGCGTGGAGTCCCAGGTGTCAGTTGGAATAGTACCAACAACTCCATCTTCGTAACTCTTCGACACCACAGGGTAAAGCATGATAGTACAAGAGCCCAAGAGGAGAAAAAAGGCAGTTATCTCACCCCAATTTTTTATTACATTAATGAAAACTATGTATAATTAATAGTCAAAATTGATGAGTCTGCCAAGTATAGTTAGGGGGAATAAAAAATGCCGGCTGTTTCATAGCGATAAAAAAAACTAATTTTTCATTCGGAGCACTATATCTTAAAAAGTAGGAACAACACAAGAAAACCTAAGGGAACATTATTTAAAGAAGAGTAAATTTGCTAAAATATGAGCCCTAATAGAGTTATATACGTTAAATAGTTTTCGATATATAACTTTTTAAAAAGCAACATTTCATAAAAATGTTGTATGGGACGTACTAAAAAGATCAGTAGTTAGTGAATTTATATCTCAAAAACCATTTGACGTACAGATGTCTATTAGCACTCAAATTAAAGCTAGTTTTATGAGCTATAAAGTAGTTTATGATGTTTATCGTAAGAGTAATAGTTTACATGGAATTTGGTAAAATAAATTTATTTATAGTTGTTCGGACAAATTTATATTCATATGTGAATATCATAAAACTACTAATTTCCTTACGAAGATAAATGTCATAAACTACTTTATAGTAAGTTAAATTTCTTTTATTTTGAGTGTTGGAAGACATATGTGCGTCTTATGGATCTAGAGATATATTTTTTCAAAATCCATCATTTTATACGAACAACTAGAAATTAACATTTTGTGAGTTTATTTTGTCAAATATCATAAAAACTACTACTCCTACAAAGATAAACACAATTAACTATTTTGTAGTAAATTTAACTAGCTTTAATTTGAGCGCTGGCAGACATCAGTGCGTCCAATGGTTTCTGAAATAAAGTTTTTCATAAATCAAAATTTATATCTCAAAAACCATTTGACGTACAGATGTCTATTAGCACTCAAATTAAAGCTAGTTTTATGAGCTATAAAGTAGTTTATGATGTTTATCGTAAGAGTAATAGTTTACATGGAATTTGGTAAAATAAATTTATTTATATTTGTTTGGAACTATAGTATCCGTCATTTCTCAAAATAAATTAACTAACTACTAATCTTTCAATAGATTTTTAAGAAATTTTGCTTTTTAAAAAGCTATATCTCGAGAACTATTGGACATAAATAGCTCTTTTAGGACTAATATTTCAGCAAATTTACTCTTCTTTAAATAATGTTCTCTTAGATTTTCTAGTTTTGTTGGTAGTTTTAAGACATAGAGCTCCGAATGAAAAATAAATGTTTTTTAAAGTTTTTGAAACAGCCGACATTTTTGACTAGTAATTATACATAGTTTTTACTGAATAATAAAAAATTGGGGTGAGATAACTGCCTTTTTTTCTTCCCGGCTTTTGTACTATGAGTTGATGAAGCTCCTTAAAGATAGGGATTTTGTCTGCTTCGAAGAGGTCAACTGTATAGATTCGGATGGATCCACGCAATATGCTGATATTGTCCCTTTCTCAATGATTACCTGTCAGCATTCGTTCTAGATCCCGCAATGAGATATGAAAGTGAAATCTTGACTAGGTATATAGAGTGGAAAGGGAAATGAATGAAACATATAATAAATGTCTCCCTGCCCTTAAGGAAAAGTTCCATGTGGGCTTTGGAGGGAAGAGATCTCAACGTGAAAGGCTTCTAGATTGGACCTCGCAGAACTATTCTAAGCACAAGGAGCTTTATGAAGGAACTCGGTGTTGATATCAAGGACGAAGTATTAGTGGCAGAAAATAGAATCTTGTTCTCCCTGGGAATGATCCATCTTCACGTGCATGGTAACAGATGATATTGATGTCTCAGTTCAAAGCATGGGTGTATGGCACAAATTATTTATGTATTTTTAAAATTTGTATATGTATTGCTTTTTTATTTTTAAATGTTTATAACTTTTTATAATGATCACGTATATATTTATTACATTTATTTAAAT
>NW_027112074.1:920431-1003984 GCF_000696795.3 Halyomorpha halys | reverse complement strand
AAAATATTAAAAAAACTAAAATAATAAGAAAAAAAATCTGTGCTTTTATATATTTCATATATATATTTGCCGTCTATACCTAAATAATATAAGAATAATAACCAGCCCAATACAGTTGGGCGTCACTGCTTTTTGAAAAAATTGTTTCTCCCTATTACAAAAGGAAATTGATAGAAACGGGAGGTCTAATATCTTAAAACAATGATTATCATTTATCGGAGATAATAATTAATTGAAATTTTTCAATAGAATTTCCAGGAGGATTTAAAAAGAATTTTTTTTTTTTTTATGAAAGCGGAGATAAAAAAATACTTAAGGAAAGGGGTAGGTATAGAAATCAAATACTTTCTTTCTCTCTTCTCGAAGTTTAAAATTGATTTTGCCGACCGATATCATTCCGTTATCCCTGTCATCTGTCGTAGAAGTTAGGAGTTACGCAGGAGTGAAGTACCATTATATATTAATGCTAGAAGTCGTGAAGACAGTTCCGGGGAGGATAACTTAGCAAGTTGGGACTTAATGGTTCGAAGCCCCCTCAGTTTGTTATCGTCCTCAGGACCGGAAGTGGGACAATTATCTCAGAGGTTGTTGAAGGATATTGTTTGTACAGAACAGCATGTGCGACGAAGCCTAATAAAGATTTGTTTAAAGGGAATTACGGAAATTTTTGTTTAAAGTTCACTCAGCTCTAGTTAATAATACACGTAACACTTACAGAAAGAAAAAAAATACATATTATTTTAAGCTAATATTAGCCTTTACCTCCTCTTCTACCTAAAAGAAGGAAGGTACGGTAGATAATTACAGTGTGTATTTGGAGACCAAATAATTTATTTTATAGTGCGTTACCAAATACTGTAAAATATATATATGAGTTTTACCACAACTTCTTTTGTTAAATCCGTTTTGAATTTTACTTTCTATGCAAATAATTAAAACTGCATCGTGGCGTTTATATCTTCTTGAAGCGATTGTCAATATTAGGCGCAAACAGCCAATGAAGTAATATACAACTGTTTAAGTGTAGAATTTAGACATTTTCGATCATAACTCGCTTCCTGTTCATCTGATCGTCTTCATTCTTGCGGCATTAGTTGCGGAATTTTCTTCAAAAACACTGCTTCCTACAATGTGTTCTCTAAGTGAAAAAAATAATTTGGACATGGTGGAAGAGAACTAAAATTATTATTACATACAAAATATCAGGCGAATTAGTTTTTATAGTTTAAAGAAAATATCTTCGGAAGAAGGAGTATAATGAAAAGAGTATAATTCAATGTCGATTGACGCCAGAAGACGGAGCCAATTCCTTTCGTTGGCATCTGGTACGCCATACTTGTCAGTTTAAGAGTTGCTACTGGGCAAGTGTGCAAGAGGATTAAAAAAAAAAGTTGAGAGTTTCTCAAAGCTTGGTCACATTTTGTTGTTGATATTGGTTTTTTGAAGCACTATTAACTATTAGTCACTTCTATGTTGAAAGCATTAAGTATTCTAACTAAATAATAATATTTAGTGTTTTTATGTTGTTTTTTTTAAACAACTTTCAGTATTGTATTTGAAATAATTATTTATCTGTATCAAACTTTATATATTAGTGTTTGCGTTAAAAGCAATTATTTTTTTTATTAACTGTTCCTAGAAAGCATTAATTGAAAATTGATGAAGTAATTGCAATTTTATATCCACTCCTTAGTTTTTAGAACAGTAAATATATTTAAGGATGCTTAAAATAAAAACGAAAGAAGTATGAACTTCTCGAGAAAGTCTAAATGAATTTTGATTATAGATATGCTAAAATATTTTAAATAACCTTTACTACAACTTCTACTCTCTTCATATTTAATATTAAATGAACGCTTTTACACGAATGGGCGAAATCCTAATTAATTTCAACGTAAAGTTGCCTTCAAGGGGCATGGCCTAATGATTCCACAGGGTTGACTCACGGCTACATTGAAATAAAAATTTATTATCTGCCACAGCCGGATTCGAACCTGGGTCCTTGGAGTTAGTAGCAGTGTCTTACGCAAGATAACTTTCTCAAAAATCAGTGAAGACTAAAAATGACTTTATTCTAATATATTTACAAGAACTACATGTTACTGTTACTCAGTCTCTACCTTCTAACTTATATCTTACTTAGCTATCTAGTCTAGGAAATATATATGAAAACTTGGGAAGAGGGGGTAGGAGGAATAGTAAAATAGGAGAAGGGGTTTGGACCAATCAGATAATTTAGGAAATATCTGGAAGGGAGGAGGGGAAGGCGTGAATTGAACCGGGTGGCCGCCTTCCAAGAAATTGGAATGACCCAAGGACTCGTGAGAACTGACTTACATGTGTTAACCATAAAATAGTTGGACTGACGCAAGTCCATTGTGAGATGGCAGCTTGTACCTGCTGCCTGTGTCAACCCTTGCTTTTTCTTTTACATTGGTATAGAATACCAAAGAAAGGTCACTTCCTCTATGGTCAGTTTCTGTCGAAATGTGCCAGATGTCTATAGTTTATAATGATAGTCTATTTATAATAATAGCTGTTAAATAATATAGCGTTCGTTAACTCGCAACTCCCACGAGTCTGTGAATTCGGCGTATCGTTTGGTGGAAACTAACCAGCTTTTGAAATTTCTAGCTTCCTTTTAAATAGTTGTAGAGTTCCTGATGAGATCAAAAAACCTTTCTGGCCATTAAAGCAGAAACAAAGGCTTCTGAAGAAATGAGTTCTCCTACTAAATTAAGTTATCACTCCTTCCATTATAAACTCCCTAACCACTCAAACCCCCTAGTTTCTAACCTTGCATCCTCTTCCATTCCTGATAATCCTCCGAGGCACCTGAAAAGAAGATGGCCACGAGACCAGCTAATGTAAAATGTCATTAGAGTGCTACCAATGGGTAGTTGCTCTACACGCCTGTAACACTCCATTTTAACTAATACCATATTTACTAAATGTATTATGTAATATACAGTTGTAAATTTCAATAAAGATATTTAAAAAAAAATTAAGTTTTGTATATCTAACGACATGCCGAAAACATCAACACAGAACCACAATACCTTGATTACGACTATAAAAAAATCAAAAATTTTGGTAAGTTTTAATATATTATTTTTTTTTTAAATCGCTCGTCGTTGCCAGTGCATATAACTGTTTGGGTATGTGTACAGCATGTTGGTAGCTATACAAAACGTATGTCTAGTATAACCAGAACTCCACGATTGCGACCAGCGTCACTCTCTTTTGCCAAAAAATATAAATTTTGGGAAGTTTTATTTATTTTTCTTAAATCAATCATTGTTGTCAGCTCATATAACTGGATACATATTCAGCATGTCGTTAGCTATACAAAAGCTTAGTAAAACCAGAACTGAGTGATTACGGTGGTCGCATTTCTGATTGCACTCACTCTTTTCCTCTAATTATTTATTTTTCGTTTCATATCTTCAGAAACATTTTTTACAGCTTTAAATGCTAGAACTTCTTAAATCTATCAGGAACTCTAGAACTATTTAAAAGGAAGCCAGAACACTCAAAAGATTGTGAGTTTCCACCAACTGAAAGACTGATTTCAGAGACACCAATTCCACTATCAAATGGATCGAGCACTAATAATGTTAAGTGCTTTTCCCCTTAAACATCGAAACAACAAATTATTATGGCCTTTTAATAACAATTTTTAATACTTGTCGGATTTACATAATCCGAATTTTGTGGATCTTTTTCGATTTTATATAAAGTCCGGGTCGGGGTTCTCATTTTCCGATGTCGCGTGCACCGAAAGACCCCAAAGACGCCTCGACTGCGATGCCTCCCTAAATCATCTATCTCCTGGCTTGCTCCTACCACTACGCCACAGCCGATGACATGCTCACCATTTCGCCCACCGCACAACCTGGACGACCTGGATATTCTTATGAGACCACCCAAATTTTGTTTTATCATATCTATAATCGAAATTAATAATTTTCAGCTTACACACTAACCGAGTTGCTCTTCAGGGAATTAATATTTGAAGTGAATATATAGAGAAGGAAAATACATGCATGTTCATTAATAAGCTGGTCTCACATTTTCAAGTCCGTTTGTTCCACACTAATTTAATTACAATTCTAAAATACAATCGGGGTACCTACAGGTACGGACAGGTTCCGATGTAAACAATAATTAAAAAAGTTTCATGCCAAAGTGAGACGCCAACTTCACGCTGCGTATCATTTAGAGGAAACTCGCAAACTTTTGAGTGTTCTGGCTTCCTTTTAAATAGTTCTAGAGTTCCTGATGGGTTCAAAAACTTTCTGGCCATTAAAAAGCAGAAACAAACGCTTCTGAAGAAATGAGACGAAAACTATATGTTTTTAGTTTTTCGTGAAGTTCTCCTACTAAATTAAGTTTTGTATGACATGACATGCCGAAAACATCAACGCAGAACCATAAAATGTGAATTTTACATATTTTTACTCTATAATATAAAAAAAAAATACTTGTGACTCAGTCACTAATAATGCGACAGAATAGATGGTAAAGAGTTGCGATGCACTATTCCCGAAAAGTCCCAGATAAATATACATTTAATTAAAGCCTTAAATACATTTAATTGTATTTAATTTTTTACCTGAAGGCAGGAAAAGAAGGATATAAGCAATTTTTAGAATAGTAAAAGCTTTATGATAAAACAAATTAAATTATTTAAATTAAAATAGTTAAGTGTTATTGAATGTGTGAGCGGGGAAGCTCAGTTCTATGGCACTGTTCTACTAATTCCAAATACCCAGGTTCGAATCTGGCTGTGACAAATAATTATTTATTCTGTTACTGTAGCCGTGAGTCAACCCTGTGGGCTCGGCAGCACTCCGGGTTCCACCCAGTTTCTTAAAGTTACTAACCTTGATTGGGAAAAACCCTGGTGGTCGAGTATGATTCTAACCAAATCACCTTCTTGCACAACCGTTGGTGTTGTAACATTACACTGCCTTACATAGTACTGCACACCTGACGCTTTATGGTTGTAGCCATAAAGATTTAATTTAACTGTTATTGAATAGGCGGATAATATTTAATATCTGAAAATACCAGATACGGAATAATAAAACATCGTAATTGACATATAGAAAAGGCAATAATAATCAGATCATACCTTCTATATTTTTTTTTATCAATTGAAATTTCATTTGATAATAACAAGGCGTATTGAATCTGCAGTTTTGATTCCTTAATAATTATTCTATTTCCATAAAAATTAAATCAACAATCCTATTTCCATAATAATGTAATTTTGCAATCATATTTACATATTAATGTAATACTACAAGCCTATTTCCATAATAATGTAATTCTACAATTCTATTTACATAATAATATAACTCTACAATAATTTCCCTAGTACACAAATGTTCGCCTTAATATGCAATAAAGTCTATCAAAACTCAAAACCAATAGACACTATTCCAGACACAACACTCACTAAGATCTCGTTTTACCCGTGAAATTTTCTTGACGGACATCCCTCTAAAGCGGAATCCCTTCTCAACGGACAATTTAATTACAAGTCCGTATTTATGTACAGTTGTCTAACAAGGTACAAGTTTAATGCATTTGAACCCCTCCCACTCCTGACGCGGACACTTATATGATTTATATATAATTGAATTGTTTGTTGAAAATTATTCCTTTATAATTTTTTTTTTTATGATTTGGTTTTGATAAGGTCTTAAGAATATTTTTTTCTCAATCATTCTGATAAATAATTAATCATTAAATGATGGATACCTTAAAAAAGATATTACGATAATAAAGTACTATTAGTAATACATAATAAGTTATTATTTTCATAATACTATATCAACGCTTGCTATGATTTAACTATTGACAAGACGCAAATATGTGTTACCGAGAATTGTTGACATGTGAATCGAAATGCTCAAGCATCAACTAGAGCAGCAAACCGCAATTGAAGCCGACCCTGGAGGAGTTCAACTATAACAATGGTCTTATATAACAAAACAATATTAGACCCCATTGTTAGAATAGATTGGTGGAAGTGATTACAAGAACACTTCAATCGACGGATTTTATGATCCCAAATGGAAACTGTGATGAATTCCTCCAATATGTGTTTAATTAAAACTTATTTAGTGCTTTGTTATTGTTGATATGAAATTAATAAAATAAAGAAGACTAATTATTTCTCAATATCGAATGAAAACAAACAATTAATCATGGAAAGGTTTCATATGACCTAGGACAGCGATGGCGAACCTTTTTGAGACATGGGTCAAATTTTGTTCACTATTTTTTTTATTTCTAGATCGTGGGTCACTAAGTTTTTGAATGAACCAGGGGTAAAGAAAATTAAATAAAATATGTATTATGAAATATTAATTATCAATATATTTTTATATGTATACATATATATAAATGTATAATAAAGTATAAACATAAACTATTTAATGAGAAATCTGTTACTGTATATTTTCAGATAATTTTTTATAAAAAATTAATTTATAATAACCAATGGGTGGGTCAGTTAGAAAGTTTGCGTGAGTCAATGTCTGACCTATAGGTCATAAGTTCGTCATCTCTGACTTAGGATATTCGACTAATCAACTTCAACTTTTGAAGTTTCAAAAGAATTTATGATATTCCAAATGCAACTAATCAGATCCTCCTAAGTCAATTAGAATGTTAAATACAAAACGATGTATTCGTAATTGTTTAAATATGTGTTAAGTGACTTTTAATCGTTATTAAACCCAGTAAATCTTTAAACAAAATATTATAATTTGGTGAACGTATAAATGAGTAATAGACCTTTGAATTCGGGAAAATCTACCAACTCTTTCTACCAAGTGAGAAATATTTAATTTTTTTTATTTTTGTTGAATATTTGTATAAAGGTTCTTGTGGGATACCTCATTTTTATCTAGTTAATTTAATTTTTTCCCAATATATATCAACTTTATTTACTATACATTTTAAATTAAATGGTAAATTTAATTAAATCATACAATGATATGATCTAAAATGCCTAATATCACTGGTCTTCATGAAGAAATATTTTAAAATTTTATATGTTAATTTCACTTGCTGGAACGAGTTTGAACACTTTAACCTAAAACGTTCATTGCTCGTGTATTCACTGGACAAAATCAAAATTATTGACTTTTCTGACAAGAAAAGTTTCTCACTTTTTTTATAATAACAATAAATTATTGATTTACTAGATTTTAATACTATACTTAAGACTTGTTGAAGCAATTATAAAAACATTGTTCTACATCACTAATTTAAATTTCCTGGTTAGGTCCGATTATTTCCATCAGATATATTGTAAAGTTCTTTTTGATACTGTATGTATATTGGAAGTTGATTGCTTGAGTACCCTAGGTGCTTTTAACGATTTTTTTTAGATTTTTGTACAACAAAACTTGTATTGCATAACATGATAATCTGTTAATGATGGAGGAAAACGAAGTTCATATTTGCATGATTATGTGATAAATGTAGGAAGATGGTTCGGATTGCGGCCAAGAAATTTACAAAAAATATCAAACAATTTATTAGGAAGGCTTTTCAAAGCTTCGCGCTACTTTTCAAGGCTTCATTCGGGCTTTCTTGACCATCATCTGGACCATCTTTCTACAATTTATTTAAAATAATTATTACACCAAAAATGTAAAGATCGGACGTTATTATCAAATTAATTTTTAAAACCAGTGATGCGGCGAGAGAGATGCGCTGGGATCCTCAGGTCGATAGTGTAAATATTTTATATAAGAGTGTAAATGTGACTAGTGATTATATTATTTCTTATTATTATTTATCTTTATTCTTCTATTTGTTATATTTCAAGACAGATTTTATTTATTTTTATGTACTTTTTTCTTTCATTTATTTTCATTCTTAATTTATTTTATTTTAGTTTGAACGTGATCATTCATCACTATTACCTATTGCCTACAATAGTGTGTCAGATTGTAATATGTATCAATTAAATAAAGTTTAAAAAAAAAAATGTTTAAAGTTCCATTTTCAATGCGTAGGTATTTAATAATCTTTCTAGAAATGAAATGTTATGCCTCGCAGAATTTCTCAGTAGAAAAGGAAAAAAATGTTAACAAAACAGATATACTAAAAAATTGTTCAATGTTTTAATTAATGTAAAAAAGTTTTATCATGGGCTCTGCATGGGCACAAAACACATATAACAATAGGCTGACAAGTTTAGGACCATTGGTTAGAGTTGTTAGGCTTAGTTCTGGACTTTTAGTCAATTTCGGATCAAGAGGATTTTGTAGTAGAACTAGCTCAAAATAAACAAGTCTGAACGACAAAACTCCATCACAAGGGTCCTGTTTGGGAAACAGATGGAAAGCATTTCAATAGTTTTCACAATACTTATCTGAGTAACTTCAAAATAATTTTAAAATCAATTGAACTTATTAAATTTTTTTTCCATAACCCCTATTTCTGGATATATGGTTTTTATATACCAATATATATTTTGATTCTGCATTGCCACCAATATATATTTTCCTCCATCTGTTGTGGCCTACATTTTAAGGAGTTTTCGAGTTGTAATTTTGTTGTAGAGGGCGTTCTTTGAATTTTATACACTGGTGGCTGGGGTACACATTGGTTTGAAATTTAAACTATATCTAAAAAACCTTATTCCCTAAATGCTTGTCCTGGCACGTCGTTTCTGAATGTTTATCTAGTTTGTTGCCAACGCACCGGAGGAGGGTCCTGTGGATTTATTTGGTGCCGTATAGAGTCGAAAAACTTTATGTACCTGGTTTGGATGAACTCAGGCACAGTGGGTATTTAGAAGAGCTCGTGTTGTTGTTCTGTCTTCATCTTCTTCAGCGATATTGGCCTCATAATCTTCCGATACAGATCCTGGAAGCGTTGTAGATGGCGCTGTGTTCCTTCTCTGAGATGGGTGAAGAGTGGAGCACCATATAGAAGTGCTGGTCTCAAAATACTTTTATATATTTGGAGTTTGAGCCTTAGTGAGAGTACTGGTGATGATAAAAGTTGGTGTAACCGGTATGATCTGAGACGGACTCGTTTGGTCTTCATATAGCAATGACCTGACAGTGACATGTGGCGATCCAATTTAATGCCCAGATAAACTACAGAGTTTGAAGGCCTTAGTACGGAGTTTGCCACTTGGAGCGTGCGAGGTAGTCTACTTTTCTTCCCTTTCTGTAGTGCGAACACCACGCAATCTGTCTGTGTAGTTCTGTACTTGAGGACTGCTCATGATTAAGTCATCTGGGAAAATAATTAAGAAATGCAAGTTATTGGGATCAAATGTGATTTTACGAATGTGAAAAGATAAAAATTCGCATAAGGTTGTTGAAGGAGGAGGAACAGTAAAGAAAGAATTAAGCTCGTCCGGAGCAGCTGGTCAATATGGACAGGGTTTGGACGGAGAGGTTCTTAAGGATTTTCCATTTGGATTTGGGATAGAATGTTCTGAAAGTATTGTTTCTTAGCACGGCGTAAGAATGTTTGGGTAAGATTTTGGAGGGACTTAAAGATCTTATAGATCAGTATAAATTTAAATTCGTATACATGTTTTCTCGTATTTATGAACTATTGTACTTTAAAGGTCTTCGCAGAGAAACGAATTGCATTTTACAAACCTCTTATATCCACAATGAATGCATAAATTAGGTTGAAATTGGAGAAGGTTTTTCTCCCAATCCAGGAGATTTTTTTTTTAGCTGTTTCAAGCTACAATGATGCAATTAAATTATTTTACATCTGTTTTTTAAACAGAAATGAGGGGATATACGTCGTTAGCGACAAATCTCTGCCGGTAAAGATATTTTGTTTTCCATGGCTGAATGCTTATTAAAATCAATAGTTACCCCTAGACTCACTTAGTAATGGAATACATAATAACTAATAATAATATCTAAAGTAATACTTTCATTGAAGAAGGATTATGAACATGATCGTCTATATCATAGTACTAATGTTTTTAATATATAATTGTTATTCTAACCTCTGTCTATCTAACTTATGTTATATCTCTTCTTTTTTTTATTTTTAAGGTTTTGGATATTTCCAAATCTTTTCACACTTCTGAGGCTATCGAAAATAAACATGTTTTATTTTAAAAATAAAATATCTCTTAAAAGTCTGAATTGAACTCTAACCTTCCACCCTGCTGGAGTTAGGAGCATATATTACAGATCACGGATATTTACCAGGTAAACACATCCACACAAGATATCTTCCATGTTTGCTCAAGAAGATCAGTGTTCCTCTTATACCTTTTGTTTACTTTCTACTGTTTGCTTTAACTGCAAGAATAATCATCTTCTGAATCATTCAACTTTCAAAATAATGAGTATTTGAAGTTTAAAAAAAGGGGGGAGGTCAGGATCGTCCCCCTTTAATTATAAAATAAAATATATTCGAATATATTATATTGCTGTTTCTTGCCGTGGAAATAAATTATTCCTCGAATTTTTCCACTATTAATCTTCATTAGAATACGGGCGTCCTTGCGGAAAACTCATTAGAGCGTAGTGATGAGTATCCGACCTCTGAATTTTCTTCAGTTTTCATTACGCCCTTGTGGTGCTGAAATTACTCGCTGCTGCCTAAAAAAAATTTGAGATTAATTACAAAATAATCATTAGAAACAAGTGGGCATGTATTTTAGTTACTAGTGCACTAACAGCAAAAAAAAATCCTTTTTATTCTACCATTAAGATGTAAATGGCGGTATTGGAATGCTTTATCCCTTCATGGCTGCTGATGTTGCACTAATCAATTATCTAGATCTTCGATTATTGATTGCGTTATGTGAATATTTGCATGGAACGGTTATTATGAAGTGATGGTTTATTGAACATATTGATAGTTTAATTTGTTCATTTTTTTTTAATTCCATGATATTAAAATACTGAGAAAGAAATATGTGTTTAATTAAAGAGTAATTAATTAGTAATTAAAGAGTTAATTAAATTATATAATCTTTATAATTAAATAAAATAATATTTTAAATCTAAAAGATCTAATGTTGAGGATTAATTTGAAGGGTTGTATTAGTAAAGCTACATAGCTGCCTATCCAATAAGATAATCTGTATTACCAGGAAGAATCGGCCGAAACACAAACGTAGACAAGAAAGTGTGAAAATTAATTCTAATATAATTAATGATACAAAATGTCCCAGAATAATAAACATATTTTTCATTTCACGAGGAAGTAAAATAATCTTTAGGATAATTAATATTTAAATGTGTTATAAGGTTAAAATTAAACCGAATAAAACAAAAATAAGAATAGTAAAGAATGTTATCAGAGAAGTGAAAGAGAACTTCTCACCTGAACAGTTGGGAAAAGTTTGTGACACAGAAACTAAGACTCAACAAAAGATATTCATATCAAAGTAATAGATAAAGCAGTGTGGATAACTTTTTTTTAATTAAACATAAATAAACAAATCTACATAATGAAAAAATTAACTAATATACAGCAATTTATATCTCATCTATTCATGTAGGTCACACCATGGAGATCGCAGGTGGTGTAGCTGGTGCAAGTTTGGTACTCCTCATCGTTGTGTCCTTGATCATATACAGGAACCTCAAGTACGAACAAGAGCTGGACAGCCTCCTCTGGAAGATAGACTTCAAGGACATCCTCCTATCCGAAGGAACTGACGATAAGGACAAAACAAAGGTATGCCAAGCTCTTATAAAACGTTGTGTCATCACTCTTTTCCTATCGTTTTGGTATTTCGACATGAAACTTGCTAAGTCTTAGTTATAGTTATTTTTTATTTAAATTTTATACCTAAACTCTTCCAGTTCTTCTCTACCATACTTTATCCTATAATTTCTAATGGAACATTTTTTGCTGTATTTTGGCAGTTGGCCCGCAAATTTTTGCGATTTAATGTATATTTATTTTATTGAAGAGAATTATCAGAACATGACACAAATTTACGGCATTAAGTATTATTGCTCAAATATTCATTCATACAATATTTACATAAAGAAATAAAAACATAAAAAGAGAGAAAACAAATGTGAATAATGATATTACTCACTTAATTAAAAGAAAAAAATTAAATTTAAAATAATAAGAAAGAAATATATCAATAAAATAAAATACTATCATGATTAAATAATAAATTAAAATATGAATCTATATCAAAGTCTATGGTATATATAGTATCTATAGTAAAATAAAAAGGCAAAGTAAGTTAAATTTAAGTAATAATAAAATAAATATTCATTCCCACCTATATACAATATTAACATTCTGCAACTCTGAGCCAAGTCTTGCCACCCTCGTGTGGAAGTCTAAGCATATCTCCAAGGGCTTCACTCCCTCCCGCTCTTCACTTCAGTCCCATACACTTGAGTGGAGAAGCTGGCCGTTGCCAGAACTCCAGCAGCAATTCACAAAAGGTCTCGGGCCCAATGCTGTTTCATCCTTCGGGGAGAATTATAGGGATGGTTGGGATGGATCCCTATCCCTATTGTGGTAAGGAATTAGGATTGTGGATAAGGTTCTGATGGAAGTTAAAAAATCTGGATGGAATAGAGTCTAGAACATAAGGGATGTGAGGTTTTGTTGGTTACGTAATATGGACCATTGACTATTGTTGTATCTCTATCGAAAATCTTGTTGTACCCAACAGTTCACGTTCGTTAGTCCAGATTGGTTTCAGTATTGTATTGAAGATCAATTATTTGTTTTCAGTTGAAAGAATTTCTGTTCAATGCGAGCCAATGGTGGGAAAAAATTGAACTAAAATAAAGATAATATCATTTGAGAGTTCACTTTTACGAAAATACGATACGCCTACAATTTCCAACACAGAGACCGGTCGAGGCTTACGTCGACTCAGGAATAAGGAAAGTCACGTCTCCGGGAAGATACCAAACAAAGAGGTCGCGGGAAAGGGGTGGACAAGAAGAAGAAAGGAAATGTTAAAACCGTCATCATAATAATCCATCAACTCGTGAATTCATGACAGGCTCTTCAAGTAGTGATGACCCCTAGAAGAAATCGACTTCACAAAAGATTTTGTTGTTTATGTTTTTTTTATACTATTTGAACGCAAATCATCAGATACCGTAAAGAAAATGGTGGTACTCAAATTTTTAGAACGGGTTAGTTTCAAATTCAACTTCTCTACCAAAGGAAATTCTTCTCCATGGCCAAGTCTACCAGGTTTTATATTAAAATTCTAAAATCTTTCGAATAAAGGTTGTGACAATAGAGACAAGATACACTGTATGTTTACCGTTGATTGGAAATGTGATGTAAGTCAAAGTAAATCTGAAGTTTTGTGATATTTAACCCTTTGGGACATTGTTCTATAAAGATTATGGTAAAAAATAAATGCTTAATTTTTACGACTAGTTGATTTGTCGAAGAAGTTGATACTTTCTAAATACTAATAAATTAGCAGGCAACAATAGCATAAAATTACTAATAAATGTTTAAATATTATTTATGTCATTTTATATATATACTGTCTAAACAAAAATACATGTACTTATGCCAAATAACTATTTGCTATTAATTTGTCTTTTTGTCAAAGGTGACTCACCCGTTGATGAGGACAAGCCAGGTCTCCCTCAGTTCGAACCCTGACTGTGACTTCAGGTACTCCTCCCTCTTCACCACGGTGGGAATATACAAAGGCAGAGTGTTGACTGTAAAAAAAGTAGACAAGAAATCGGTCGATATAACGAGGAACATGAAGAAGGAACTGAAAATAGTAAGTTAGAATAATTATTAAAAAATGCCTACTAAGTTACATTTATTACATTGATAGGATAACTATTTTACCTTAACAGATGAGGGATCTGCGTCATGATAACCTCATCCCTTTCATCGGAGCTTGCACAGACCCTCCGAATATCTGCATCGTAACCGAATATTGCAATAGGGGGTCGCTCAAGGTAAATAATATGTTATTTTTAGAGTAGATTTTTATAAAATTTTGTGTTAGATACTAAGCATTATTATATTTTAGGACATACTGGAGAATGAAGATGTGAAGTTGGATAATATGTTTAGAGCCTCTTTGGTTGGAGACATTCTTCAGGTATAATTTATGCTTATTTATAATCTATAATCCTATACATTTCTCCTATAGTAACAGCCAACAGAGGAAAATAAGTTTGACCGATATTGTAATAGGGACCAATTTTTAGTAACCTATTTTCAAAAGAACTTTATATTTTAGAGATCCCATAATTAAAATCTCATTTTGCAATTGGCAAAATTGGACACTCGGTAGCCCAAGTTGCATAAAACATTACCACGGCCTTCGACAAAGGGTGTTCTAACCAACGGAGATTTGAAAAATTTTTGGCTGGTGACAGAGGTTTGGATAACCAATCAAAGCAAAAATTTTACCAGCAATTCAAGACCACCATGAACTTAGGCTTACTGTGGAAGAAAGCACTTACTAAACAGTTTAACGACTTGCAGCACAACCAAATACAAGTGTATAGACAGTTTTTCGACACTTGGCAAAGTGAAAAAAGTAGATACATAGGTACCTCATGAACTTAATGAGTGGCAGCAGCAAAAGTGTTTTGAGACATGCATTTCACTGCTTACTATAAAAAACAAAACAAAAAAAAACAAGCTTTTGCTCGAAAGGATAATCACGTATCATAAAAAGCAGATTGTCTATTACAACAAGCGTCGTTCAGGTCAGTGGCTAAATATCGACGAAAGACCGGGAGACATGCCAAAACCAAATTTACATAAAAAAAATATTGGTTTTTGGGTGGTGGTCAATTGTAAAAATAATTATTTATCCTTTTTACTCAGAGGTGTCAAAGCATCACAGCCACATCCTACTGCTGCAATATTGACATATGCATCAAATACTCTGTCAAAGAACAACCTGCATTAGTTAATTGGAAGGTACCTATACTCTTACACAAACCTTATGTTTCATGATAGACAGTGAAGAAACCAAACGAGATATGTAACGAAGTCCTTCCGCCCACACCTTACTTGCTAGACTTATCTCCAACAGATTTACATCTGTTCAGAAATTTGGACAACTACTTTAAAGGTAAAATTTTTAAGATTAATTCACATTTTCTGACATAATTTCTTCACAAAGCCCTGTCATCGTCTTTTAAACCCTATCTTAAGAATACATATGATGTTCTGTCTATGTTAAGAGAATGAGCAATAGCCTTAAAAATTACTTGGCGCATTTGAAGCTCTTGCCTTCTGTAGAAATCCTGTGTGAGGCTATACTAAAATGTTTCTTAAAGAGGATATGGTTTTAAACATATGAAACAATTTTTACTTTATATTAACACATTCCAAATAAATTCATATATCAACAAATATACGTTACGTATAGCTGAAATTATTTCTGAAAAATGTCTATTCTCGAGAATTTTGTTTTTGGTGTATGTATTTTCGAATTTTTTTTCAAATAATTTTCACCCATCTATTACTCAAAGTACACACTAAACCTTAGTTATAATTTAGTGTTTGCCTTCAAACTTGAAGTTTTAATGAAATGAAGTGTTCAATTTATAAGCTAAAAAGGAGTTGTGCCAAGAATCATTCAGATTGTCTCCAAGAAAAAAAAACATAGAAGGTGGAAGATGGGACGAGTCATGATGGATCTAGCGGGAAGTCATTAATATAGATTGAAAACAATATGGCAGCCATCCTTGGTCTAAACAGTCATTCCCCAAGAACTTCCATTTGTCAACTGTGCCACTGTATTTCTTTTTAATTTTTCTTCCTTCTTGATCGAAATTGTCTCCATAATTCAAGTCAATCGTGTTACTTTTATTTGAAGTAAAAATTATTAATCAGTATTAAAGAAGAAAAACTCCATTATATTATGCCGATTATAGCGATTTCCCTGATATAACGCTCTTTTTCAAGAGCTCAGTTCCGGTCTCTAAAAATAATTTTCCTATAAAACTTTTTACCGATCCTATTTTCCACCTATTGCGCTCTAAGCGGTGTTTTTATCCATTACATTTTATTAATGTTATAGGTTCTACGGGATGAGTTTCATTAAATTAATCAGATATAGTGAATGAAAAGTCTTCTTCCTTATTCAAATTTAGTTAATTATCACTAAGTTAATAACCACGATTCGGAAGAGTAGGAAAGAATAGGGAGGAACGTCGATTTGTAGATCATTATTTTAGTTTTTCTCTTCACCTCCCTTTTGCCAAGGAAACCCCTTCGAAATAAGCTAAATATTCTTCCAGCTGCATTGATTCTTTGAGAAACTTGCTCATGAATGATAGCCTTAAAAAACATAGATAAGAAAAGTTATAATGCAGTCTATCTCATAACCGCCAACAATAGGACTCCTGGGCCCTATTTCATAATGAATACTAATAGTATTAGTTCAAAATACAAGTATAGAAACAACGTGTTAGTTACTTTAATACTTTTTTTTCTTAATAGGGAGGACTATTAGTGATATTACAGGAGTTAAAAAATACTAAAGCACAAGTTACTATTGTACAAGTCAGTTTAATTGGATTAAGTTAAATCGACAAGACTAATAGTATTAGTTTGTGATTTATTATGAAACAGGGCCCTGGTTGCGACCAACTACACATGTACCCATTCAAACTATTGAAGCTCTTGGCTAAGAATACTTTAATCACACAGGGATTGATCTTCCTCCATGAATCGCCGCTCAAGGTGCACGGTAAC
Source organism: Halyomorpha halys (assembly GCF_000696795.3). Taxonomy (NCBI): domain Eukaryota; kingdom Metazoa; phylum Arthropoda; class Insecta; order Hemiptera; family Pentatomidae; genus Halyomorpha; species Halyomorpha halys. Next base: position 987,274 of record NW_027112074.1, on the reverse strand, counting down.
CTCAAGTCCTCCAACTGCTTGGTCGACTCTAGGTGGGTCGTAAAGCTCTGCGACTTTGGTCTCTTGGACTTCAAAAGTGGCTCAGACTTCTCCAGCATGTGGAGTCTGAAGCATTTCTGCAACGAGCTGGACTATTGTTACTGTTCCGGTAAGTGAGAACGTCCATTGCCCGATTATTGCGGTCGAACTTTATGGAAATTATGGAAGCCTTGTAAATTGTGACCAAAGTGACAGGTAACTCCAAAATGATCCTGAGAGTTCGAGATAAGCATCAAGTTTTTTTTTTATCGTTATTATCCTATTACACAAACAAAAGTTTCAAACCAAACAATTTTTTTTGTATTTTTTTTCTTACCCTTCTATCAATTTTATTATTTTAAACATCATATGTGTACATAATATATACACAATACAAAGTAAACTAATGTCCTTAGCATGTACTGTTCAAATTTAAAGTAATACATGTAGATATTGTATTTTTTTAGATATATGGAGTAAGGAGTATGCTTCTAGTACTCTGTCGATATATTCAATTTCTAGTCTTTAAAAATTATTAAAGCCTTATCGCTCTAATTAACGGGTGTAAGAATATGCAGTAATTGAATAACTATTTCTTTAAAAAATCAAATGTGTGTGAGTTATTTCTTTCATTTTACATATTTATCCTCATAATAAATGCACATTAATTAAAACGAAATGTGAGAAATTGAATGTTTGCGGGAGAACCCGTGGTTAGCAGGTTGTAAGATAAATATGATATTTATTTTAAGTTATTAAAAAAAAGCACAATGTTGATAAAAATTGAATACGTTTTTTTTTTTTTTTTTTTTTTTTATATTTCTTACTTAGAAAATGAATCAACAGGCTTGTATTAGCCATCACATAAAGCAAAAATTTATAGCTGAACGTAGATCTATTTTGATGAGAAGATGTGGTCAGTAAAAATTAACACAAATAAGTTAAACTTATTTGTACCCTATTGTATAAAATTGAAAAATTAGCTAAAACTGGACGGTTTGAAAGCATTAACTTATAGTGAGTATCAGTGGATGTACTATTCGATACGAACCCTCAAGATGAGATCGTAACCCCAAAAATAGAAGAGAAGGCTTCACAAGCATCCCGCTGCCTAAATCTCTTTCTTCGTAACCTCCTTTATAATTATATTCCTTTAATACATACATACATATTACATGATATTTGTATACCAGTGAAATATTGCCTTGGATTACTTTGTGACATTATAAGTTTAGTTCATCTATCCCCTAAATCTCTTTATTTTTTGTAACCTCCTTTATTATTAAATTCATACAATACATACATACATAATTGAAATGACAAATGTATACTAGTACTTTTTTTTTATCATTTCCATTATGTAAGTATGTATTCTATGAATTTAATAATAAAGGAGGTTACAAAAAAAAAAAAAAAAAGAGAGATTTAGGGGATAGATTAACTAACCTAAATCTCCTCCCCTAAATTCGGATTAGCAACGGTCTTATCTTTGAAACTTTTTTATAACGGGAAGAGGAGACTTAAAAAGTTAAATTTTAATTAGTTAAATCGAGCAACTTTGAATAAGTATCTAAAATTGGAATCGCTATGTGACTTAAATCATGCTTAAAAATCATCCCTTAATCATGCTTAAAAAGTGCAATAGTAAATAAATTCCTTAAAATTGGAAAAAGGCGTGTTAATAAGTTACAATTACTTTTGCTAATTTCTACTTACCGCACCCCTTGACGTCTTCTCATCGCACTATTTATAAAGTCATTTGAAACACCTATGGTTGCCTGTTGATATCCTATTTTGTGTCCAGGCCTGCTGTACAGGGCACCCGAACTCCTGAGGAACACCCTGTCGTGCAACTGCATCGGGACTCAAAAGGGAGACAGTTACAGCTTCGGGATCATCCTCTACGAAATCCACACTCGCCGGGGTCCCTTCGGTGACACCTCGGGGCTCAGTCCCAGGCAGATCCTCCACAGGGTCATCTATCCTTCCTCACAACCCTTCCGGTGAGTGACTTAAACTTTATATCTATTTACCCGGTATTAGTCACGACCAATGTTAGAGATCTGTAACGGACATTTCTGAGTATCGTTAGAGCATAGCTGCACAGGTCCCCTCTCTTCTGTTTTCATATCTTACCGCCTTCTGCTGGTAATTACAATTATATAAAATTATTTTAATCTGAAATAAAAGTAAACTGAGATGTGGATATGATTATGAAAAGAAATATACATAAATGGACAAAGTAAACCAAAGAAAATAAAATTAAAATGTACAGTGTAAAAGTATAAATAAAGGAGAACTACAAAAAGTATTCCCCTATTTCCCCACTCCTCTTTCCTGTTTTTTTTGTTTTTTTGTTTTTTCGTATTCACCTTCAGCTTATTCTTGTGCTTACTTCCATTCAATCCTATTTTGTTCATTATTTTCCCTCTTTTTTTTTTTCTTGACCTTATACGATATTTTATTCTTATTTAATTTATTTTCTGTCTTTTAGTTTGTACTGTAATTTTTTTATATTTCTTTTTTATCTATTTTTTTATTTCCGTTGTCATTAATTGCCTAATACCTTTTTGTAATTCTTGTTTATTTATATCTTTCATTGTACATCTTAATATTATTTTATTTTATTTACATTGCTAATTATTATATAAATTTTGACATAGTCATTGCTTAAAGTTTACTTTTATTACATGTTATATATCCTCTTACTTTGTTACATTATTTTAATTCTTTTAATCACAGAAGAACTTCATATATTTATCACACTTCGATCTCATAGATCACTACGATCAACCACATAATTTGGCTTATTTTACTTTTTTTTATGTCAATTATTTATTTATAAATATTATGAAGCATAAAATAATTAATTATAAGTACTTAATTGTATTCACGCTAAAAATTACATTTGTAACAATATTTGTTTATTAGTATTTTCATCTTCTTATGGATTCACGAAGGCTTTTCAGTAGTCCATATAATGATTTCCCCTCCCCTTCTGTGATTCGACATTTGACCACGTAGCGTTAAGACATTTCTTATAGAAAGCGATCTCAGAGATAAACGAGACCAGGATGAGATGGTTTTAGTTCACGCATATTGTCAGGTTAAGTTGTCTATTGATGATCATGAAGGAACAATTGAATATTGAATTATATAAAGGTGATATCTTAACTATAATAAGTATGTATAAATAAAAATGCACCCGCCATATAATACTCGGAGGTATAACAACCATCACAGACCATTAGTGTTGAATGAGGTAGTAACCTCGAGTCTCCCATCGTTCACTATGGTGGTGGTAGTGATTTAGGAGACATTCTAGTTGACGTGGAACATTTTTTTTCAAATTTAGACTAATTATATAGCTTCGTAATCATTCTTTTTTAGTGATTGGACATTTTGTTTTTTTTACATAATTTAACTTGGTCATATGTAGGTAATTTGTGCGTAGGATCCTAATATATGTAGCTAGCATATACGAAAAATAATATAGCATAAGACACTGCCTTGTGCTAGTTTGTACACAAGCAAATGCTACTTGTCAGGTTCTTTTTTTTTTTTTTTTTTTTTTTTTTTTTTTTTTTTTTTTTTTAAACCATTTTTGTAAATCAAGCCACTGACAGCTTCAGAATAGGATTCCGCCTCCTTTCCTTCTGTATTAATAAAATATATTTCGGAATAGATTTATTATGCCACACAGTGGCCCAAATGACCAATCTAGCAGGACAAAATTAAGAGGTCACATTTTTAAAAATTGCTAATACTAATATAAGTTGAAATGATCTATTTAGTATTATATTTGAGAAAAAACTTTATAAAAAAAAAATAATTATTAATTATCAAATTGGTTAATTATTTTTAAACAAAATAAGATTTGTTTCATAATGAAATCAGTAATTATATTTACATTTTGAAACTCAATCCCCTTAAATGGAAACACGAAATGGTTTTTATTCTACGTAAGAAAGTAAGATTCCTGTTTATATTAGCCATTGCTATAAAAAGTTGGAGATTAAAATAAAATATAAAGCTTTAAAAAAAGTTGTTTTTTTTAGTTAATGATTAGGCGCCCAAAAGGATTGTATAATGATCTAAACCTGTCTGAAGCAACTAGGTAAATGAAGCATCTGGTAGTGGCATCTCAAACCTACCGGCGACAACCCAGTTTTTAAATCATTCATCTTTTTGGAATTCATAATTCCATAATGAGGTTTTTGAGATTTTTTATATATATTATTGACCGTATTATTTCAAATTATGAATTAAGGTGATGGGGAGTGCGGTGAAAAGAAAGCAAATTAGTTAACAACTAGCTAAAAGATACAAAGTCAACTAAAAATATGTTGTCATAGTAGGATAATAAGATACAAAAGGTAAATTAAGGTAAGGTTAAAATTATGTAAATGTAAGTGAAAAGAAAATTTTCCTGACTTATTTTTATTTATCTTTTCTTGACCTTTATTTAATCTCAACTTTCATTTTTCTTTTTCCATCTTTTATTTTGTTAAATCTTGTTTCTTCATATTTGCTTTCTAATGTTACGTGTTGTTACGTCTTCTTTTCATTTTGAACCTAATAGTTTACGTAATTTATTTTCTATTTTATTTTATTTTTTTATACTCATCATTGTCTAATTTAAATTGGTATACTATATAATATAAACATAAAATTATATATATTTTCATAATTTTGATTCTACCTTAATTTATCTTTCTGTATCTTATTATCCTACTATGTAAAAATATTTTTAGTTGTTTTAGTATCTTTCGAGACCTGATGAAGCTCTACAAAATGGGGCAAAATGTTGTTAACTATTTTTTTGTTTTCTTTTGACCGCATCCCCGACCATTTTGTTCATAATTTAGCTAAATTTACATACAAGCGCGCCTGTTTACCAACCCAAAGGTAGTGAGTTGGAGCCCCGGCCGAATCAGGGATTTTTCCGAGCATAAAATTATACAAAACTCACTCGTAGCCTCCCCCCGGGCATTTGTGAGCCAATGGGTGGCACACACAAAAAAAAGGCGTGTGAGTGACGAACCCATCCAATAAAAAATCCACGTCAAGAAACGCGCGAGGCCTTGGACATCCACGGTCTGTCGCGCCAATAATAATAATGACAAACAAGCGATCCCAGGGTTCAATGTATTCATATAATTTTATAGCCAATTAGTGTGTATTGTAACAGTATGAGGTCGATTTATATTTATTAATTAGTGATACTGCTACGATAGTTCTGTTTATTTTCTGATGAGTTTAAAACTGGCCCCGGGCTACGCAAACTCAGCGTGGACTAACTCCTCAATAAATGAAGAAGTTGGGAAATTGAAATTAGTGTTCTCACTGTAAACTTGAGCAACACCATTTATGGATTTCCCTTTATTGTATATATTTATTTGTATTAATTCATGATTCTTAAAAGACGAGACTCGATGATTAGTAAATCACCAACACTTAGTAATTAGTAATCAGTTTGAAAGTTCAAATATCCGTTTAAGTAAAAATTGATTAATAACTAGTTCTAAATGGATCTTATCTGTATTTTTTATGATGTGGAATTAAGGTTAGTTTTTTCATTCTTAACTGTTGTGAGAAGTCAGCTGAAGACAAGCCGAGATTCTTTGAAGTTTGAAATTCACTCAAAATTATTATCATTATCAGGTGATTATTTTTTCAACTTTTGTATGTTAATAAACATAATGATTGATTATTACATCATAAATAAATTATCACAATTATTGTTAAATAATAATTTTATTGCTGACGAGAAATTTTAAAATGTGTTAGACCACGAAACCTAGAGAAAATCTTTATATATAATCTTTAAACTTTCATGACACTGGTTATTATTGTTTAAATAAAATAAATCTGACTTTATAAGTCCTACGTTTCGGCCAATTCGGTCCTCCCCCAAGGACACTCTTAAATACAATTTTAGAACCACATGAATTTCGAAAAACTTTATGCAGGCTATTATGCCTACGTGATTAATTTCAATCCAAATTACCATATTTAATCGAATCTTCATATTAAATTAAAAATTAAAACTTATAATCACTGTTAAGTTTCACTATTATAATTTATCACAAAAATATTTGTTAGTAAATTTTGTTATGATATATTATAATAATGAAAATCAACTGTAATCTTATTACTAATATATTTTTAACTTAACCCATTAGGCTTTTTAATTTACTGTATTGATGTAATAGAATTTCATTATTTCTGAAATATGTTATTTTTCAAAAGATAAAATCAGTGGAAACGATTTCATAAAGCGCTTTATTAACTGATTTATTTTTATAAAGGTTTTTAGAAAGAACAGTCAGCATTGCTGGGAATCTCTTTCTTTAGTCGTTTTTTTTTCTTTTGCGGTACATATTTTACGGAAACGTTTCAGGAGGAAAGATTTGTCCTACTCACTTGACCTTTTTTAAAAATTTGTTTCGAAAGATTTTCCCTAGTTTAACTAAAATGAATTTTATCCAATTTTTGTCACAAAACAATTTATATTTCTTTATTAGTCTAACGTTTTGGGCATTTCGGCCATTTTCAAGGACAATCTTAAACACAATTTTAGAACATCAATTTTTAAAATCTTTATTTTAGGTCATTAATTACACTATTTTGTCAATTCTCCATAATAAATTAAAAATTAAAACTTTTTTTAAATATTACAGTTGTTTTTCATTATTATAATATTTCATAACATGAATGAAAATCAACTGTAATCTTTAAAAAAAGTTTTAATTTTTAATTTATTATGGAGAATTGACAAAATAGTGTAATTAATGACCTAAAATAAAGTTTTTAAAAATTGATGTTCTAAAATTGTGTTTAAGATTGTCCTTGAAAATGGCCGAAATGGCCAAAACGTTAGACTAATAAAGAAATATAAATTGTTTTGTGACAAAAATTGGATAAAATTCATTTTAGTTAAACTAGGGAAAATCTTTCGAAACAAATTTTTAAAAAAGGTCAAGTGAGTAGGACAAATCTTTCCTCCTGAAACGCTTCCGTAAGATATGTACCGCATAAGAAAGAAACGACACAAAGAAAGAAATTACAAGCAATGCTGACTGTTCTTTCAAAAAACCTTTATAAAAATAAATCAGTTAATAAACCGCTTTATGAAATCATTTTCCACTGATTTTATCTTTTGAAAAATAACATATTTCAGAAATAATAAAATTCTATTACATCAATACAGTAATTTAAAAAGCCTAATGGGTTTAGTTAAAAAAATATATATTTATATCACTTCTAGTGGTCACTTTATGAAACTAATTTTAATATTTTCGAAAAAAAAACTCTATTTACAAAAAGGGGGAAAAAATGTATTTTACGAACCTAAAATGGTCGTAATGTCCTTAATATTGAAGTTGAAAAACTATGGGATTAATTTTCAAAATGATGTTTAGTATTGTTCTTAACTGCATTACAAGAAGATCAGAGTATTAGATAACATTAATCAATAATTTAAAAAATGTGAATATCGATTACGACAGACAAGTTGTATAAAATAAAACGAATTTAAAACATAGTGTATTTTGAAATTTGAAGTGTCTTACATGGTTATAGACTCTGGAGCTTTGAACTTCAGACATTTCTTTTTGGGTACTTATTTATATGACAGGAAACCACAGGTGCTGTCTGTGGCTGAATTTGATAAATACCGATAACATTATTTTGTTGTTTTTTTTTTGCCCTATTTTGTCCTTCTTATCTCTGGGAACAAATTTGAAGGTGTTAAAAAATTAGTTGTGATTAATAAAATTTCTGTATTAAAAGAAAAAAAAATTAAAAACGAACTCGACACTACAAACCTAATTATTTGTATTTCAGCTAATTTAGGTCCCGAATTTATTAGTAAAGGACTTATTGTTTATTTTCAGAGCTGGCATAGTGAGCAAAAGTTAATAATTGTGAACTAATGATAGCAGTAAAAATTGTATTTATTAAAAAAATTATTCCTTACTCTTTATCATTACTGCATTAATGAGATCACTGCTGTCGACTTCTAGCTAAAGAGATAAACACACCCTTAAAAGTTTCATTTAAAATAGCTTATTTTACGTAGAAGCCAATTCCCAAATTTTAATAATTTTATTGACATTTGTAAAAAAAATATGACAAATACAAATAAAAACAGATTCAGGAAAAGCAAATAACTTCATAAATAAAAAACAGAAATTGTAGTAGTTCTTATTCGCCACCGACAGCGCTCATGGTAGCCCGTCAGCTACACAAGTACCTATTTTCGTTATTTATCCTAGTTTGAACGGCTTGTCTACAGCTGATACTAATGGACTGGCAGTTGTGAAGGATGGAGATAATAGAGTTATCTGTTTGTATAATACATTAAGGCCTCCCCTAGAGCTGCTAGAGAGCTGCCTGGAATGCGTGAGGGAGTGCGTCCAGGAGTGCTGGCAGGAGGTTCCAGAAGACAGGCCTGACATTAAGGCCGTGAGGAGCAGGCTCAGGCCGATGAGGAAGGGAATGTGAGTATCACAACTTACATTTACTAAAATTAGTTGTAGTTCTTTACTGAAAGTTATAGTAATAATAAGTAATAAGTTATTTTGGAACCAATATTACTTTACTTGTAACTACTCTTCCTTAGTAGTAAATTAATTACCCGTGTCAGACTCATCAGTTTTGACTAGTAATTATACATAGTTTTCACAAGAGTAATAAAAAATTGGGGTGAAATAACTGTCTTTTTCTCTTCCTAGCTCTTGTACTATTATACCAAATCTTAGGAATGGAAAAGAGAACCATTAAAAATAATGATAAGTCAGGGCATTTTGAAAGAAAGGGGTTAACAGAAGACTATATAATGTGTAACTAACACACAAGCGATCAGTTAAATACCATAGAGTAATATTTCATTAATAATAAATAATTAGGTTTATGTTTATATTGTTATTATTTATTTATCACCCTATCGTTCCTGTTAGGCAATAAGGGTGATATTAATTAAATATTAATTTATTAAAAGCATTGATAATATTATTTTATTACATTTATAAATAATATTAATAATATTAATATTAAATAGTGACTATTTATTGATATTATTAAATAACACTTGGTTTACAGGAGGCCCAACATATTCGACAATATGATAGCCATGATGGAAAAGTACGCCAACAACCTTGAGGCCCTCGTGGATGAGAGGACTGATCAGCTGGTCGAAGAGAAAAAAAAGACTGGTCAGTTAATCCATACAATTTTTTTTTAATAATTAAAAAAAATTATAATATATTTTTTAACTTATTGAACATTTTACTCTAGATCAGTGGATATTTATTCTTTAGTTACCACTGAAATGTAAAACAAGTTCGAAGAAGATAATTTTGATTCAAATTTGGAAATTTATAATTCTTTACAGGTATAATGTAAATGCAGTTCATTCATATGCAAAACCACAAGTCTAACAGATAAATTGTACACTTTACAAATTTGTTAATTTATTGCGCTAGTTTTTCTTGTTACTTTAACTATTATTACAAAAAAAAATATTGATCATAGTTCATATATCAATTATTCTGTAATTTTTCCTCCATTTATTGTTTATATTTTTAATTAATATTTCCTCGTCTTACCATTACCATTTTCCGCGTATCCTTATTAAATATATCCTCATGAATTACATTTTGTCATATTTATAATTATTCTTAATTTAACGTGAATGCATTCTATTTAAATAATTTTAATATCACTTGACCACTTACTGTATTCTAGTTAGTTAAGTGATAGTGCAAATGATGTAAAAAGAATGTGTCCATGTAAAATTAAGGCTAATTATAAATATGAAAAAAAAAATATACGCATGTAATTAACAAGGAATCTAGGAAAATGATAATCCCAAAGATGGAGAAAAGATCCCGAAACGTCAAGAGAAAATGGGGGAAGTAAGGCACGCGATTATTACCTCAAGTTTTAAATTCACGGATGTCAGTTCATCTTTTTAATGTAAACAAGATTATATTCATTGTCAGTTATTTTTGTTTGAAATTATAATTTTTTTTTATTTACTTTTATCTACTATACTAATGAAAAGGGTAATTGTTTACTTTCACTCCTCCAAAAAAGCAGGAAACAATTACTCCTTGACCAGACTGTACAAAACTTTTAAAAATGAATTACCAGCCCATTCAGCAGAAAATTTTTCCCTCTAGGGAGAAATTCAAGAGGAGAATGGACTTAATACATGGAATGGAAGTAAGAACGTAATACTTTTTTTTTGGCTTTTTATATATATTATTGATAATATTACAATCTACTACAAACTTGGGCAATCAGTAAATGTACACATTCATACCAAAAAAAATATATAAGTAAAAAAAAATAAAAATTAATAAATTGAATCTCTAAATGTATATAAACAGAAAAATAAATAAATTAAACTAAAATAATCAAACTAAGTGAGAAAAAAAAAAGTATTTACAATTAGAACGTATTACTAAAGGAGAAAGAAAAGTTTTTATTTGAAAACAATTTAAAAGATACTAGACAGAACATCAATCAAGTTTAATCAAGTCAACCTAATAAATTCCGGTGAATCTTCGGATTTGTATCTAGAGAGTAGATCAAGGGTTAAAATGTCAAACGTCAGAATTATACCTAAGTGAAAATTAGGACCTTAATAGAAGGAGAAACAAGGCAGAATTTGATGTATTTTTAATATAGAATTTAGATATACTTTGTCAATTAAGAAATTTTATATCATCCCCTCAAACAATTGTAGCGACGTCCTATATTTGTGTACAATCATATATTGTATACATGTAATCCATGTTGGTATTGTTTTCGTAAATTCTTGTTAAAAAATTAAAACATTCAAATATATATTACTTATTATGTAAATATAAAATAAATGGTTCAGTAATAGACTTTTTTGTTATATAGTCTAATGAAGCTATAAACATATAATATCTAATATTTTTATTTTGTAATGTGTAATCTAATATTAAATATCTAATACTAGATTGCCAGGCAATAGAGTATCCAAGTCGAAAAAAGTACAAGGTTCCGTGAGTAATATCGGTCGTAAACATGAAAGTGTTAAATATCGATATTTATAGGTTAGAAGTAAGCTTCGCTATGAACTACTGCCAAAAAATGTCGTTTATTATAACCTCAACTTAAATTTAAGTGAGAAAAAAGTAAGCGTGAAGTTCAAGAAATTGTCCCTCTTGAAGGGCTGTTGATAATATAAACTAACTTATATAGTTATTGACGTAGTCTGGTCAAGAAGTAATAGTTTCCATCTTTTTTGAAGGAGCGATAGTAAGCTAAAAAAAAAACAAACAGTAAAAGTTTTGCTATCATGTATAATTAAGAAATCGGTGATTTGTAATGAGAAAGGATTAATTCCTACTCAAAATAGGACGGCAAGTGAAAGTTGTATGTTACGTAGTTTTCTCTTTTTTTTAATCTTTTAATCTAGAGATATCTCTAGATTAAAAAGTTATATAACTTTTGCTTTTAATAATAAATCAAAACTAAAATTATTTATTACATATTTTTTTAATTTGAATTTTAAGGGAATAATGACAAAAACATTCATAAAAACAATCAGTTCCAAAAGAAATTATATGGTACCTACATTATGCTGGTAATGCCGTTGGATATACCTTATGTCTTCTAAGAGACCCTATCGAGCTCCAATCATCCGTATAATCCTCTCCCAAGATTACGCTGTAATTGCCCCGCAACCTTTCGTAAAATATGAACTACGGTCACGGCAGAGTTTCCCCTCACTGTGCGTCCACATTTAGTGTGCACTCACTAATCACGGCGAAAGCTGCCGTTTTATGGGTATCATAAGAATGATTCACTCACCACAGAGAACTCTTTTTATGAATACGGAGCATTTTCGGGCTTAGAGGGGTGAGAGTTCGAATCCCTTACTCAAGAGAAATGACTTGAGCGAGGAGTTAAAAAAAAATCCTTTTAACTTCTATAATGTTTTTTCTCGTGAGTTTTCACTTTTACTCCTTTCATTTTCATTTTTTATACTTATATTTATGAATCTTTTATCTATCTCACCAGTATTTTTAAAGTGATATAACTCAAAACAAGCTCGCTAGCCACAACACACTTGTGCAACTTACTAAAGTAGATGATATCATGGGAGTGGTAAGCCCCACTTTCCTTCTGAGCAAAAGTAAAGCAATAACGGTCACGCCCACGAAAGGATGGCTTACGTTGGGGTTAAGAGAAATGTTCGCCATTGTGATCCAAACTGAAACAAAACCAGTTATTGGCTCGTACTCTTCACATATTCTTCTGCTACGCTCCTGAAAGGCACATAAGGCCTGCCACATCTTTGGCTTTCAAACGGTATATGATATATCTATATTAAATTAAAATCTGTACCGCTACAACCCATGAAGGGTCAGGGGTTCAGTACTTTGTAAAGAAGTACTGTCACTAGACCAACGGTTGTGCAAGGAGGTGATTAGGTCAGATGTTTAATCAATTAAGGGTACCCAATTTAAGAGGCTGGGTGGACCCCAGAACCCACAGGATTTGACTCACAACTACAGTATAACAGAAAACAATTTTCTGCCCAGCCGGATTCGAACTCGAGTCCTTGGAGTTAGTAACCACGCGCTTTACCCCGTGGCCACCGCGCTCCCCAATATATATTATATTATATATTACTATTCTTAATTTCGGAAATATATTTTCAATCTGGAAAAATGATATTTTCTTCTTATCTCCTCAAGTTAATTATCAAATTCTTTCTGAGTTTATATGTTTTTCACTACTAGCAAAAATTTTAAATGGCCCATTATTTCAAACAAACAAAATTTAAGGTATGTTAAAGGAAGAAAATTCATTATTGAAGCCCTGTCGAAGCTATTTCAAAGAGGTTAAGGCCTAGCCTATATTAAAGACGATTTAATTCTATATTTAATCAAAATTGTTGAAGCTGTTTTTGAAAAAATCCATTCAATAAAGTATATATATATATACTTTATTGACCACTACGTTCAGCAAGTAGCTTACGAAGAAGTGCTTATAGGTGGAGTTGAGAGCCTATAATATCGTTCGAAAGTGAAATTGCATATTAAGGCATGTATATACTTGGGATATGGCAGCGACCTTTTCGATTGACCGCAATATCCACTTTATCGAATAGAATTTTCAATTATTTATTATTCTCTCGAAAACGGCTCAAACGAATTTTGATTAAACTCGGCATGTGAATGTACCATTAAATGATATTTAATATCAGCTACGTTCTGTCCTCATTGAAACAGTCTGACAGAGCTAAAATCTTTAATTTAGTTTATTTGAAAAATAAAAAGATTTGGTTCATAGTTTCCCCATCCTTGATCACCTGTAGATATCTAGGCAAAGGTGATGTTTGCTGTGGGTTGCCTCGATAGAAAAAAAAAGAAGAAGGATCTACGTCCCGGAATATTATAGCTTTTTTACGCTCAATTTCCATTTATTATTTTTAATTCATATAAATAATACAATTATAAACGGAGTTGTTGATTAGATTTTGGTTCTAATAACCTTTGGATTCAGATGCCCTGCTGTACGAGATGCTGCCGAGGTGCGTCGCGGAGCAACTGAAGCGAGGCCACAAAGTGGAGGCGGAGAGCTTCGACTGCGTCACCATCTACTTCAGCGACATCGTCGGCTTCACTGCCATGTCGGCCGAGAGCACGCCTTTCCAGGTATCACTAGGACCTTTATCTTTGCCCTCAATAACATTTATCTCTTCCAGCGGGAATAGCGAGTAACATTCCGTAGAATTATATGACTTGGTAGTTTTGATTCACTGTAACTGGCAAACTTTAAGATAGATAGACCTGACTTAAAAAAAGACTTTTCGAGTTCCGTGTAACAAGAACTAACTTATCGGGTAGTTTTTAATCTCTGATACAATTTGTGAGATATCCTTGTTCAGAAATTTTTAAGGGAACTTTTTCCTAGAATAGGATTTAATATCTACGACTAACTTTGCGAGAAACCAACTTCCAGGAAATGATATCTTCGAGTATATTTTTAGTTTCAGTCCTCGGGTTTCTTTAAATTATTAAGCTGGGATGAATTCATCAGATAAATTCTTAATGTAAAAATAAACTAAAATATTTAGTATTAACATTTTTATTTCTGTTATTTGGTTTGTTTTTTTTAGCTGGATTCATTCTTAATTATTATATGTATTCCAAATGAAAGTCCCTTTTTTGGCACTTTCTATTGATTATTTTCCTCTTCATCCCTGTTATATTATTAAACTCTACTTTCATGTATACAACTCCGGGATCCTATTTCATAATAAAGTACAAACAAATACTATTAGTCTTGTAGATTTATCTTAATTCAATTACGCTGACTAGCAATTTATACTTCAGTACTTTTTAACTCGTTTAATATCACTAATAGTCATCCCTTTTATGAAACAAATAATTATTTGTGTTATTACCACATTGTTTCTATACTTGTATGTATGAACCAATACTATTATCTTTCATTATGAAATAGGGCCCTGGAAGTAGTTGTTAAAAGTTATTATTTTTTTTCTTTTATCTTAGTGATTTTTCTATCAAAAGATTCAGGGGTTTTATATCTGCAAAATATAAATTAATGATATACACAAGATTTTTAAAAATCATATATTAATAACAATATGCTGAGAGTTTTGAAGTGTATAATTATTTTTCCTCTCATATTTTTGGATGATGGAAGTGTGTAATTTTTTGATTTGTTATTACCAAAATATAGTAAAAAATATAATTTAATAACTTTTTTTTCTATTGAAACTACTTTTACAAAAACTTCATCTCAAATTGTTATCAGTGCATTCCATTGCCAATGTTTCAATTATAATTTAAAATTCTAATCTCAACTCTTAAATTAAATACATGTTTTTTAATTCAATTTATTCAACTCATTTTGGTCTTGAGTATCATGAGCACTCCTAATCTCTGGTATCAAATTTACTTTTGAATTTTAACAACTTTGGCTAAGATGTTATGATTAAAAATGTTGTAGTATTTTATTAAATAATAATAGTTATATTCACATTAAAGTTTGTTTAATGAACTATTAATTGATGTTAATCTATATATTTTATTATAATATAGTAAAAAGCATATAAATTAAACTTAGGATTAGAGTAGGAGTGTTACAGCATTATTTGCAAGAATAATAAGTAAAACAAGAGGATGCAACTAAAATATTTATATAATTGATTAAAATTTAAAACTTAAAAATGAACATTAACACTTATATACTTAGAAACTAAATATTAGCCAAGAAATGTACTTTTGCATTCATTAGTATGTTAAAGTTCTGAGTGAATTAAATTATTAATTATCATAATGGGTACAAGATCTAGGTTATGTTCAGATTCAAGAGTTAGCTTTAAATTTTAATTTTCCTTATTGGACTTCCGCTCTTTACAGTTACTCTTTCATGATTTATAAAATTATAATAATTAAATGTATATTGATCTTACAGTGTATAACCCACTGTACTTTAATAACTCCAATATTTGTATAATATATATTTATATTATAAATATAAATAACAAAGTCTTATCATCATGCAATCAAGCGATAACTAAAAAATTTAAAACAATGTCAAGCTAAAGTGTCACTAAATAATTATTAAAATAAATAAAAATTAATAAAATGGATCTAATCCAAGATGCAGCAAAAAAGCGATGAAAGGCTGCAAAAGGGAAAGAAAATATTGAACCAACATCCCAGACGAAGCAACTAAAGGGTGCAGGAGAAAAGAAATTCCACATTTTTTTTTTCAAACTTGAGCTTTCAATGCCGTCTATTAGAGTTTAATAAAAGATTCCTGCACAACTATTCATTCATTTGAACAGATTCCTTGCCCTAGCAGGGATTCTATTTTAGTATTATATTAATATTAAAATATATTTTATTGGTACAGGCAGATATAGATTGAAACTGATATCTATGTATTAGATATATAAGTAATTATATAACTTACAGGTAGTGGACTTCTTAAATGACCTGTACACTTGCTTCGATTCCATCATAGAAGCATATGATGTATACAAAGTGGAGACCATAGGTGATGCTTACATGGTTGTGTCTGGACTGCCTGTCAGAAACTGCGATCAACATGCAGCAGAGATAGCAACAATGTCCCTTGACCTTCTGAATGCAGTAGACAGGTTCAAGATCAGGCACAGGCCAAATGAAAAACTGAAGCTGCGGATTGGACTTCATTCTGGTAAGTTGTGTTATAGAATGCTTTGCAGTATTATTTTAATATTGAAGTTCATCTAGTTTTTTTAATGAAATAATTGGTCACTTTCAGTTGTTAGTGTAGACCTATAAATTGTTAAGTCTACAAAATAATAAACCACATTCTTTCATTGTTTATTCAGCATTCTGGTGAAGCACACTTTATCATTTTATTAATCTTGACTGATGCTCAATTGAAATATTATCTATGTATTTAAATCTTCTAAAGAACCCATAAGTTATGAATTTTGAGACTTTATATATATATATATGTGGACCTTATTCATGGCACTTATCATGGGAGGATAGGGGGGTGTGATGTCCCAAAAAGTTGGGAAATTTGAGATTTCAAAACCAACTTCAAACTGCAAATGTTGTGCCTTGAGTATTTTACTTAAAGATTTTTTAATAATCAAAATATTTTATAAATACTGCTTAGAGAGGTAAATATTCCAAAAAAAACAAAACAGAAAAATGATCCAGGACACTCTTTTCTACTGAAGGCTATTCAATATCCCCTAGACCCCTCCTCCAAGTTATGTGATACCATTTTAATTTTAGATTCTGCTCACCTCTCCAATAAGTTGCAGTAACCTCCAAGACTTTGTGCAAACTAAAACCCTAAATCATTATATGAAATCTGGGACTGTAGTCAGTAGTGCTAAGTTCTACACCTTAGTTGTTCAATGCAATTTTATAAAAAAAATATATATAATTAATATTATTACATAAGACCTTAGAAATCAAATAATGCTATATCAACTATTTTATTTTACAGGAACTGTATGTGCTGGTGTAGTAGGTCTCAAAATGCCTCGTTATTGTCTTTTTGGGGATACTGTAAACACTGCTTCAAGGATGGAATCAAATGGATTGGGTAAAATATCCAAGTCTCTGCAATATTTGTTTTAACTTTCCAGCATTTAAATGAATTTTTTTCTAAATACAAATCCTGCTAAGATTCTTGAATTTTTTTACTAATAAATCATACGTTAGAATTTTTGTATCTGTTCCAATCACACCCATTTAGCAAACTAGTAAATTATTTACTCTCCTCATTGATTTTTATTAATTATAAATTTCTTTTTATTATCAAATTCGCATATACTTCATTTCTTGTTGTTATTATCAAAGTCAGAGTCGGTATGCCCTTCCACTATGTTTTCAGCATTCCTATAATAATATAAACATATTAAATTCGGCCATATCCTTGTTATTTACATAATGTTATCGAAGGTTGATATCATTACTACTGAAAATGATCAATATTTTGATCAACTTGTCACAAAAACTGTTAGAAAATAAATTCTATTTATTCGTATTTACATTATTTGATGAGTTTAAACTTAATCAAAAGCATAAGGCACTAAAGATGGCCTAGGATTGGTATCACTTTGTCGTTATTTTGTTGTACATAATTAGGAGTTAATGGCCACCATGAAATGTTGAAATAATTGTTAGATGTTTGTTGATATACTTATGTATTTTTGTACAGATTTAATAATTTTGATATTGTACTAATTATTCTTATACACTCAAAAAAAAGGATCCAAATTAACTTAACTGACCTAACAATGAAAGCAGTGAAGTCATTATTTCCACTGATTACAATTCTAAGGTCAGAGATTACTTTTTGAGGTCATTAGATTTTTCTCGAAAGTGTGATTAGTAAAAGCTAATAGAAGAGATAAATTATATAATATATAGTTTAAAAATAAGGTCTACCTCTCACATCAGTTGTATGTGCTTGAGATTTATTAAACAAAGAATGAGTATATTTTTATTATATATTTATAATTCAATAAATACTAAAACAAAATTATTTTAGTCTCATTTTGTATGTTACTAGGATATTCATTATTATTTAATATCTGTGAACATTTTTCAAGATATCATTTAAATGTAAGACTTAATCTTATAATATTAAAAAATGCTTACTTTAGAATTTGTGAATTGTAATATCTATGTAATAAATAAATTTTATTAACTCATTGTTAGCCCAGAAGATCCATTGTAGCGAAGAGACAAAGCAACTGTTGGACAGACTTGGTGGCTACCAGCTTGAGGAGCGGGGGTTGATTAGGATGAAAGGTAAAGGAGAGGTGAAGACTTATTTTCTCATCGGTGAGGATCCAATTTGGAGGGATAGGAGGAGGCATGGTAATTACAGTACTAAAAGAACAAATCTGTTATCTTATTTATATAATTAAAAACAAAATGACTAGCATTTTGTGAATTTAATTTTAAAAAAAAATTAAAATATTCTATAAATATTTTTGGATCGGTATAAGCTTAGATCATTGGGTACATCAGACTACCTGATACAAGGTTTGAGTAAATTATTGATGTTTGATCATTATTTGAAACTATCCATTTTATTAGTGGTTCATTATTTGATTTTTATTTACACTATACTTTAATTAGAGTACTTTTTGTTGACTAGATAGATCTCGAATTCAAACAAGGATTTTGCTTAAACTTTTATGATAAGAGTTTTTTTAAACTGACATTCAATAAGAGGAAATATTTCATTAAGTCGATAAACAATTTTTAGAATCAGTATGATCTTTCCCACCAATCAGTGCAAGGTATTAAAATACATGAATAACACTAGAACAAAACAAAGATCTCTAGTTTTCCAAATTAATGACAAAAAAAACTATCTCCTTGTTTCCTTTTTATAAGCATTCTGTTAAGACAAAAGATCAAGAAAAATATAATTTTTCAGACTAGCATATTTTGGAATATTAATTTTCAAAAATATCTGATAACTTTTTTTGTAATTTGGCTAGTGAATTAACAACCATCACATTAAAAATATTTTAATTAAAGATTTTCCACATCCCTGAATTTTAAATTACTTAAAACAAAAATCTTAGGGATTTATCAAGTATTGATTAACCAACTGATCCTTGAAACCTTTTATAAAAAATTTCCTTGTTTAAAACCATCACTTTTATGATGGGTGACATAACCATAATATCCTTCTGAGCTAAAGTAACGCTACGTTGAACGCAACATTACTTTGAAGCTAATTTTAATGTAATTTTATCTTTAAAATCATTCATTTAATCACAAATGTGAATAGAATAGAATTTGTAGTAAATGTTATTTCTAATATTTGATATATCTATAATGAAAATCCACAACGCCATTCTCTAGAAATTCGGGCTTCTTTATCTGATCTGTTCAGACTCACTTCAATGTGAATATTAAGAATCCCAAAATATATTTTCTGTACTAAAAAATAAAGGAGTGAATGTAAAATAGAATTAACTTGGTCAATGTTTCAATTAATGTTTTCTAGCAACAGTTAATAAATAATTATTTCTGGTATAATGGAGAAAGTTGTTTATTAAAAAAAAGTAAAGATAGTAAAAATGATTTTTTTAGAATATTTATTGTTTACATAAAAAAAGTGACTAAGAATTAATAGTAATTAAAAAAAAAAAAAAAAAAATATCAACAACAAAATGTGAGCACACTTTGAGTAACTCTCAACTTTTTTTTTAATCCCCTCCCATGCCATTTCTGGCATATGGGGTACAGCAGCAACTTTTAACTGTAAACTCTCAAGTATAGCATACTGGATGTCACGCCAACAAAGGAATAGACCCGGCCTTCGGGATTATACCCCTTGCCCTGCAAGCCTACCCCCACCTTTATACTCTTTTCTCCAGGAAACTACACAACATTTTGTCAGGTTAAAAATTATAGTGATCAAGTGATATTAGAAAAAAAATACTTTCAAGATCAACCCTCCGAGTGCTAGTTTCTCTGCACGCTTGTACCATACCATTATGGTAAATTTACTTGATGTATTTTATGTACAGTTGTAAATATCAACAAATGAAATAAAAAAAAAAAAAGATCAACCCCGCAATGTGACTATTTTATTTTTTTTAATACACATTAAATAATTTAATAAAATTATAAAGAAATATTATCATGATTTGAGGTTTTTTCAATAGGTTTACAAAGAGGAATCAGAAGCTCATTAAAGACCAAGATTCCAAGGGCAGCAAGTTTTGAATCCCCTAAGCGATTACGATTCGCTGCAAACCATGTTGATAGCAAAAGACTGGAAGTAATTGCTGATAGTCCTGTCAAGAAGTCTTCCTTAGAGGTAAGTTTTAAGTTTATTGTATTATTATTAAGTTTGATTAAATTCATATAATAGAAGAAGAATAAATAAAGTGCATACAAATCTACCCAAATTGAAATGAATGAGAACAATAATTATCCAACAGAAATAGATAACCGAAAGTTGACAACTCCTTAAATTGATATTCTTCAAATTCAAAGTTAGTTATTTAGTTACTATCGTAACATAATGTATTATCATCTTCTGTTGTGAAGGTTAATCGTTGTGAACACTTAAGTGTGTCCTGTCCTTGCATTGAAGAAGAAATCCGACCAACAGGATTAACCAGTGTCGATGCAACCAGCGACTCTGCTCTTTTGCTTCATGAACCAGACACCCCACTACTTACTGTTACCAAAGTATCTTAAGTATTCTACATTTTATCTGTAAGATACAATGCAATAATTTTAAAGATAATCTGTATTAATGTAAAAGTCTGAAGAAAGAGAAAATAAAAAAAAGCACTATAAGTGCTGATATGATACTATTGTTTAAAATATTTATTTACTGGTGTTTATAAAATATCAATGTATTTAATGTTAAATTTTAATACAAACTTATGATGATTTTATAAAATCATCATAAGTTTGTATTAAAATTTAACATTAAATACTATTTAATGTTAAATTTTAATGTTATTAAATAAAATTGTTTTGTTTATTTATTCTTTTCTAATATACTATAATTGGTAAAAAAAAATTAAACCATAATTTTTAATTTTGTCACATCTCCATTTTACCCAAACCTTCCTGAGTAATCCAGTTTTTCATCTCACAAAATCTTGGAGTAAAATTTGTTATTGAATATGACATAACATATTTACAAAATACAAAAACAGAAATTATTTTAAAGTTAATAAGGTAAAAATAGGATTAACATAACTGTAGTATGAATCTCTTGTTCTCTAGGAAGTTATGTAATAAAACTAGTGGTTAATAAAATTAGATAGTATTGGTGTTTTTAAATTATCTAAGAAATATATTGAGAAAACAATACTTTATTTTTTAATTTTAAATACATTTTTAATCATAAATTAAGATTTACAATTTTGTAAGGAATACAATAAACCAATAAAATAACTAATTAATACTACACAATAGTTACTTTTAAAGAAACTACAAATTGGTAGTAATAATCTCAGTGGTCCTGAGGATATCTTTTCAGAAGCCATTGATGATCATCTCAGATAAGTATAGGGAAAAGCTAAGCCAGTTTGAATTAAAAAAATTATGATTCAATTTGGAATTTTGGCAATGACACAACTATAAAATAACTATGCAAAAATGTTAAAAAAAAAAAAAAGGAACCTTAAATATCTCTTTCACTAACAAAAACAATTTCTATCATTTTAAAAAATACATTCCTTTCAATTTTCTCTAAGGCAATACTGTATTGTTAACATCTGATTTCAACGTGTCTGTAGGTGTTTCATCGCCTGGGGGAGTAAACTGTATAAGAATGACCAAGTATGTTGTAGCCGAGGCTATGATCTGTCAACAATTTTAAAAAAACAAATCATTAAAAAGCAAATGAGAGAAATAAGGTTTTAAAAATAAAAAAATTAAAGGCCAACAGTAATCAATTTGTATTTTTTCATAAATACAAAATTTTCTTCATTTTCTAAACTTTTTAAAAATTATTTTAAAGATTGAACATTTGTCTATTTCTTTCGCTTATCTATTTATGAAATTTATCTCCTTTCCTATAATTTTTACTTTCATTTACCTATATATGGAATACCTAGTAAGGGAAAGAATTTTGAATTCAAGTTTTCAATGAAGATACACGTTCTTCCTTGAGTGGAAATAACCAAGTCTCACAAAATAATGTGTATGTGTTTGTAGCGGATATTACATATCTTAGGTGGGTATATTTCTGGGGTGTGACACAGTTCAGCAACTTTTTTGTTAAAATCGACTGACCAAAAGTGCCACTTTATAGACTTAATTTTTTGCGGTTTTTCATTTTCTCAGAAACTTTCTGACAATTTTAATAAAACTTGGTACATCAATGAACAATTACATGTCCTTTAATATCAGCTAGGTCTTATTCTCATTGAAATAGCAGACTGTCAGAACAGGGCTTAAAAGCTGAATTATCAAAATGGCTTCTTCTAACTTATCTTTAACTTTGTTTGTTTAAAATAATTAACCATCTCAAATTTTTACTAGTAGGGAAAAATAGCTAAGTATAAACTACAAAATGGTTTAATAATTAACATAGAAAGATAACAGAAAACATATTTTTTTCCAGGTTGAAAACACCTTTCTGCAAATAATAACAGTAATATAGATAGACATATTATGTAGCATTGGAAAGCCGAAGATCTTAAAATGCTCATTGTCATCAATTTTTTTATGATACCATAGTTATTAAATACATTTTTAATTACTCTTAAAAATAATTATTAATTAAATTTTTAATTACTCTTAAAATATATAGGCCTCTAAGTTAAAATAATGACTAACTCCATAAAATCATTCTTCATATTTATTCTATAACAATTCAGCTTTGAATAAAGGAAATTGAAAAAGCAGAATGTAAATTTTAGTAAACAGTTATGTTTTAAAATTTATAACATACTTTTGCAAAAGAATATTGTTAAAATTTTGCAACTAGAAATAATATATCAAATTAATTATGACTATTTACATACAATACATACACATTTTGTTATACCTTTAAAAATAACAACTTTTTCTTCATATTATTTATTTAATCAACCTTTTTAATTTTTTTCATAATATTCATTCTGTGATTATTTAATTTCTAATGTCTCTGTTCTGTTTTTGGTAACAGGGATCACTTTTTGCTTTTCTTCAAATAAGAGATGTAAAATATCACCACAATATCACATGTATGTTGAGAGCATTGCTTTGTGGCTATCAAGCATCAGTAACAAAGGTCATTCTTCACCTAGTTTCATGGTAGCATATAATTTTCAAGCCATAAGGTAAATAATTGCGTCTGGAACTACCTGGTTGGGCGACATTTGAATATTGTCCCAGGGGAAGCTCCTTTCTTCAGTTGGGGACTCATGTTATTCCTTGGGAATATGACTATTAGTGAAACATAAGTTACATATGTTAAAGTGGGATGTGAAAATTCATTTTTTATGGTATAAATGTTGCTCTGTGGCAAACTGTGAATATATCGATTATTGAGCTCAAACTGTTTGCAAAGGTTTTATAACGGTCAGTCGGTAGTTGCCATCAAGCCATTGTTTTGTTCTTTGTTCTCATTACAGTAAGAACCTTTTATGTTATTTAACTGTATCTAATAAAACAGTAATAACATTTTATTTGTGTCCACCACCACCGCATTCGACAGGTTAAGGGGCCTAGGCAGTTCGCAAAATTAAAATTTGTAGTGAGACAGTAAGGAACAGTTCGGTAGTGTTTGTTTTCAAATACTTCATAAAATAAAAACATTTAAGTGCAATCAGTAATATAGAATGGATCTCAACAGCTTTACTGAAAAACATCAGATTGACCTGTTAACTTCCAAATGTGAAAATTCAAGGTAAACATCTTACATCTATCATAAAGCTAACGGATTATTTCTAAAGAATTTGAGATTCCCGGAAACCACCAAAGTAAAGAATATAATGTCTATATGCAAAATGATGCTAAAGCCCAAAAGTTAATTGTTACCACAGTAAATCAGAGAGAATATTTTGATATTGCCTCATATTTTGACTCATACTACTGCAAGACAAATGTATTCCAAAATATGTAACATATATGGGAGAGATGTTTCTCAGCAAAAGTTTACCTTTTGCAAGAATTCTTTGGTTTTAAATTTAAAACTGAGATAGAATTGGCAAGCCACATGAGCTCAATAGAAAATATGACATTCAGATTAAAGTTGAAAGACGAAAAGTTCAAATCATCTAAAAAAGGACAGATAACCAGTTGGAGATGTTTGAATCTAGAATCCAATTAGGTGATTGTAAAACATTAAATCAAAAAATTGTAACTTAAAAGTTTTTTATTGTTTTTTCTGTGTACAAAACTAATATTATAATTTAAAAATTTAGAATAACAACTTGATCCATGCAGCTCAATAATGTTTATCACCTTGGATTGCTCAACAGCTAGTCCACTGACTATTCTTGGAATATACACACTGAAAATTCTTGGAATAAATTTATGTTTTTGCAAAAAAAATTTCTATTAGATCAAAAAATATTTTAAGAACCAGTAGGACAGCGCACTGAAAGCTATTGCTTATGCCTGTCTATTCATAAGCAGGCTTAGTAATTTCCTCTCCACAAGATCTCCTTAAGTAGAAAATGAATGCTTCCTCTTCATATCATCTGGAGTAAGACCACATTACTAACATAGTCAAACAATAGTTTGATTTTTTAACTCAGTTGGCAAAGAGGTTGAATAACCCTATGGTGTCATTGAAGGGTTCCCAAATTTTTCATATATTTTTGCTAAAGTTTCAGGCTGTATATGTTCCCTCCACTACTATAACCTAACTTAATTTTCTCCTTACCCATTCCCAGGAGGATGGTTTATCCTACTCTCCTTCTAAGGAGAAGTGAATCCAAAAACAAAAGAACTGACCACAACCTTAGAGATCCGTTAACGTTGAGGTTATTGGTAATATCTGCCATTACTATTTAAATTGAAACAGAAGGTAGACAGTGATTGGCTCCTACTCCTTCAAGGGAAATGAGGTTTTAAGAACCCCAATTGTTTTTTTAATTATTTTTCATATACTTAAAAATGCTATAGGAATATGAATGTTATAGGGTAAATGAAATTGAAAATATTTATAAAGAAAAAAATTCTTGTCTAATTTAATTTATACAATCTCCATAATTGAAAAAATAGCAAGCTATTAATTCAAGCATTCCTTGAAAAATCACCACAATAGATTTAAATAGAACCCCTAACAACCTCCCTGAAGTTCTTCATAAGGCCATCTTATTAGCTTCACTGTTCCTGGTAACTAATAGTAGTACTCCTTCATTCAAGTCCACTCCTCTTGCTAACAGCTACAACACAGTTTGTTCTTTTTTTTTCTCTAGATTTCAACACTTGTACCATTTTATAAAAAAAAAAAAATCAACTTATGGAACACTTCCTCTACCTATATTATGCTTGCTTTATCTTTATTTTTTTTTGTATTTATTGTCTGGAAATAGATAATAATATAAAGCTTACCCATTGAATTAGAGTGAAGTCCAGTTTAAAGAACCCTTTAGCAGTGAAAACCACCTCTCTCTGCATAGAGATATGTAAGCGTAACTTGTTCTATCAAGAAATAAAGGTGATATGCATTCAATAGCTATATAATTAGAACATTTAATTTAGCACTTATAACAATAATATACTCACATTTCGTAACACTTCATTTCTTTTATCACTCATCATAAGTTTATATAATGTAAGGTTGAATCCTTTCAACTAAAAACAAAATAATTTTTTTATAAATTCATTTACGCAAGGGAGAGAAGAACCTTCATATGTCTTACAAAACAACAAAACATGAGGTATTTATATTTCCATAATTTTTCATTATTCAACGAAAGAGGTGTAATCTAGCCATGTTATTTAGGCTTTAAATTAATTGAACAACTTAGCTGAAAAACTATGAAGAATTTGTTGAAAATTAGTGATCTACATCACATAATTGCCTTTTTTTGTATTTTTTAATAGAGAACTTTCTGGAGACAGTTTTTATTTAAATAATAAACTTAATTCCATTAAACCCTCAATCCAATACCAACACAGCTACTTTAAAAGTCTAAGTTGGAGGAAATGGGTTTCAAACATTTCTATTTTATATTAAAATTATTTTAGATATTGATTCATAATAATGCATTTTTCATTTAATTTTACGTTTTTAATAAAAAACTAATTATAATTAAAAATAAATGTATGTATATATTATATTGAGGATGTGATATACATTAATTGCTAGCATGCCAGTAGAACAACCCACATATTATTTCAATATTTTTGTTATTATACTGAAAACACTCTGTCAGGAACATGGGCATAGTTAGGTATCCCCTGTAGGATACTTTACATGAAATTCTTATCTTCTTAAAATCCTGAGTTTCCTAGTTATAAACAAAAAATGTTCTCAGGTGTCCAAGATAAGGGATTGGGGCTACCTTGGAGGAACTATAAGATCAAAATAATTAAATTCTACAATATCGTAAATTAATTCATAATTGTATTTAGAGTTTTAACTAAATTTGATGTGATATTTACCGCATACATTAAAATATACCTTCTACTCCTCTGAAACAGGTTTCTTTCAAATTAAATCCACAATAGTGGAAAGTTTGACTCTGCTCATATAATCTCTCTGGATATTTTTTCAAACTTGTTATTATTGTTTGAAACAAAAGGACAAATAATTTTGAGTCTTAGGATGGAATACCCATTTTATTAATTTTTTTTTTTCGGTTAGGATTATCGCCTCAATGATATTTTTAAGTAGCTGTTTTATGCTTAATCTTGTGCCATTCCATAATTATCGGCAAATTATGATTTCTTAATAGCAGGCTTAACAAATTATCAATTTCTATATTTTCAGCTTCAAGATATCCAAAGGTATACCTGGGACATTTAATGAACTCAAATATTTTGTCTCATAGATTCCGATTACTACAATACCTACTTGACAAAAGCTGTAAATTTCTCATTTACTCAAAAAAAAACTCCTATACACTATGATAATCAGACCTTACTGGACATACAGAATTGAGCTTCGGGGCTCCACCAAACCATCAAATTCCTCCCGTATGCAATCTGTATAAGCTAAAATCTTTGATGCTCCTTATAACGTCACAAATAAACTCAACCATAAAGACCTCAACATCCCATTCGTTAAATATTCGGCCCAAAATAGATACAACTACTTTCATTCCGAAATCCTTACCCACCCAAACCCATTAGCTATCAATCTCTCATCTTAAACTATCCCTGATAATCCTCTGAGATGTCTGAAAAGAAGTTGGCCCCAGGACCTTCTAATTTAAAGCAGTTATTGAAGCACCAACTGGTGGTTCTTCCGGTGGCTCCTTCCCAAGATTATCATATGCTCTGAAACATTTATCACATTTACTTATTGTACTTTTTTTGTAGAATTGTAAATTTCAATAAATAAAAAAAAAAAAATTGTCAGAAAATTCACACTTTCATCTTTCTGCATCACTATATCCTGTCCATCAATTTATATTTCCTCTTACACCTGTATCATATTTGCTGAAAAATATACCAAACATAATATTTATTTTATTTTAAGTGTTTCCACCACTAGGGTCATTAACACCAAGAATTATTTACCAACAACATGGAAAATCGATTGTAGCAATCAATAGCTTCAAAAAAATGATAGAATTCAATGAAATATGAAATAACCTAATAAATAAAGTTAATTAACTTTTTTTATTTATTGCTACAATGTCCTGATCCCTCCCCTAAATTGTTTTTTTTAATTTATCCTAATAAGGTTAGTGTAGTGGACTTTCACGGGTATGAAGTAATGTTAATTAGTCAAAATAAAAACTTCCTAAATCATTTACTTTCAACCAAAATGTAGTATAGGAGACTTGAAGGTATACAACACACGAGCACAAGTGTCCTGCGCTGGATACTCGTTGCAACAAAGTGACATAAACCAACACACGCGTCATAGTAATTTAAATACATTTATTGGTTCCATTTGATATAACTGACCTTCATGGTGATTCCAGAGGTTGTCGACACGATTAGCCAAACAGTATGCAAAGAAATGAAGATCCAACATAAAGCCGATACTATTACATTTATGTTAAATGCTGCTTCCGCTAGAAAAAATGCAGTTAGTGCCATATAAAACGGGATTAAAATTCCATTGAAACAGACGGAAATGATACATGTTATGAGCCAAGCATTGGAGCTGTCTAAAATGACGTATATATCGCATAGTTTGTCTTGAACTTGTGAGAGAGTGACCAACTTCTTATCGGAAATGGAGAAATGTCTCGTGAGAACAATATCATTGAGGGCTATGCAAGCCTCGTCCAGCCTATGGGTTACCTGATCTGCCAATGCAGTAAACTGGGCTGCGCACAACCAAACAGAACAGGCAGGCAAGAACAGAAAACCTTTGAGGCCAGTCCACAGGCTGATCAAAGGGGATTGGGTGATACAAAGTATTACGACAAATAATCCTGCGAAATAAGATTTAGCAAAATACATGAATCGCTGGCGCCAGCACCTTCTGATTTCTAGGATGATCAGTTGGCGGTCGATTTCGTTCAAGCCCGATAATATTCTATTCATCTGCTTCATCCTAGCGACGGAATTCGTCACGGCGATCAGATACATGACCCACAAACAAAAGCAAAACCACAAACTAACTATAACTTGCGTAAGTGTATCTACTACCAGAAGTTTTATCCTTGACTTTGGTATGAAAAGATTTATGTGAAAATATACCGTAGTAAAGCTCATCGCACATGCTATCAAAAAAGACCATATGCATAAGGGTATAGAAGCGAAAAACTGACCATTTCTATATCTACATGGAAAAATACCGATGAGTTTTGATAATAAAAATATAATTTTTATAAAAATATCTTCGACGAAAACGTCGTTAAGTGAGTTTGATTGCAGCCTAGTGTCCATTAGGAAACTGAATGACTGAACAAAGGAACTGGTCGAACATTTATCATAGCTCTTAATCTCCGTACCTTTTTAACGGAACTAAGAGATAGATTATAGGATACATTAAACAAAAAAAAATTGGCGATCGCCAAGGCTTCGGATCCAACCTAAAAATAATTACTTAATATTTTTTATTATAGAGATATTAGATGCGTAGTAGAGTAGTTTTATTTTTCCTGGAATGCTTATGTATATGCGATAAATTGTAAGATGTTATTAAACCACCTTAAGTTTTTCATTTACTGTAAACACAGAAATAATAAATAGTCAATTTAGGTACCTTTGAGACCTAAGGATATAGTTCCAGCTGATCTAAAGCTTGATTGTGGGGCAAATTATTATTGGGACCCTAAGCAGGGAAACGTTTCTGGACCTAACCAACCAAATAGTTTCAAGAAACCTCAAACAGTTAAAAAGTATAAAATTGAGGCCACCTTTACTTAGTACCTTTTTCATTTAACCTCATAATCAATGTACCTTGAAGCCATCATTGTTAAATGTTGCTCTTCTCAGACTACATACTTCATTGTTTCATCTACAATAGTCTTTTCACCTTACACTGTCATAGACCTCTTCCAGGCCAAAATAATATCTTATCCTAACAGTTTGAACAACTGGAAGTACTAGGTGGTAGTATTTGGTAATGAAACAATTGAATTAAAATCTTGGCAAGAACATTACATTTTCTTTTAAAAGTACATCGGCGAGTTGAAAGACACTTTTGATATTCAATCACCACAAAATCAGAGAGGTAAAACAGATGTTTCTGACCCACAGCAATAATTTTAGGTTTAGTACAAAGCATCTTAACTCACTAATAAGTATGGAAGAATGATTTATTAAATGTAAAGGAAATAACTTTTGTCCTATAGTCTCCTAACAATAATGAAGTAGGGTACAGTATATCTGGACTTAGGAGGTAAACTGTACTTAGTCCATTCTTTTCTTATTGATATATAAAAATAGCATTAAAATTTTGTTATTATTTCATAGAAACTTAGCTTTCAGCAAGAGAACAATCATACTTACTAAAAACAATAATATAATACAATAAAGACATAAATGAATTGTTTTTACATTGTCGCTACTACCTCCAAGTAGCTAACTTGAAAAACCTCATATTTCAAATTCGACTACTATTGAAAACATCAAACCCATTCTTCCCAATAGTCCAAATTTCTACACCTTCTGTAGTCTCATCGTCTCATCTTTTTATTTTATACTTTAACAAATCTTTTCACAACCATTTCCAACAAGTACAATAATCAATAATTTTTTGCTTACAATAAATATAGAAGCACTGAGGTTTCGAGTGTTACAACTTTGTGTCAGATTAACGTATACTCATTTCAGCTTTGTCAGTTGGTTAATTGGTATAATTTTGAATTAAAATATGTACCATACCATCAGAACAGAAGACATGAAAAAAGTAAATCATAACAATATAGGGAACTGAATAAAGGAAAAACTCTGAAAATGTTTGTTTAGGCAACTTTATTTGCTTAGTTTTTTTTTTGGAGCCAAGCTAATTATTGTGTAAAATCTTTTATCAAACATGTTTCTTAACAAAGTGATAAATATAACAAAACAACAGATAAAAATAATATTGTTCTAATTTAACAATTTCAAAAAGTAATTATTTTTTCATTTTTTAGATCCAAAATAGTGTATACATTAATAATGCTTTCAAAATTATATTTATTGCCTTATATTAAATACATATAAACTATATAAACACAAATTGCCTACAATGAGACTATAAAGGCTGTGGAGATTGCAGTGGGTATAATCTACCGAGACTAATTTTTTTTTTTATTTTTAGCTAACTCGTCTTGCAGTTCAGGACTTAGGGGATTTCGAAAATAAATATATTCATTCTAGCTACAACCTTCCGTTTGATAAACTATTATAAAAGCCACTAAAAAAATAATTCATCTCATCGAGTCCTACAAGCTAGTGGAATGCGTACAAATATATATACTGCTACAGTAAACTATATCCTCAGACAATCCATCCACAACAATTTCAAGGGAAAGGGGTTAACGGAGGGAGAGTCTCATAAAACAATTATACGAGCATGCAACTACAAAATCACTACTAAATCGTTGATAATGGCCCACTCAAAGCATGAGCCAAGGGGCCACTCAACACTATTGCAGGCCGCACTCCGAGGAGCAATCAGTGCAAAAATAAACGCACGCAGCCTACCTTTTCTATAACCTAAGTATTGTCTTGTGAGCCTTATCATTATAAGGATCGTATGAGCGATTTACATTGAAAGCGTCATTTGAATTTGTGCATATAAGCACATACACAACCCAAAGTAAGAAGAAATTACCAAAGAAAAATGTAGAAAAACAATAACAACGAAAACAACTAGTTGACAATTGAGCGTTCGACATTTACGTAATAAGACGAGGATCACAATATAAATTATTAATAATAATAAAACAAAAAATAAACAATGAAAAATCAACAAAGCATTGCAAATATTTAATTATTACAGTCTCCTTTTGTCAAAAATGACGGCATAATGCAAGGATCTTCACATCATCCTATATTTTTTTATTTTATCAAGAAAATTATTAATTTTCCTTTTTTTTAAAAAATAAAAAAAAGAAAAAGAAAAATTTCCAGATTAATACCTCAAAACGAATTTCATCATCTAAAACATATTCTACTAAAAAAAACTATAATTAAACTACATCTCATTCACAATAC
The DNA here is from genome assembly GCF_000696795.3 of Halyomorpha halys. Lineage (NCBI taxonomy): Eukaryota > Metazoa > Arthropoda > Insecta > Hemiptera > Pentatomidae > Halyomorpha > Halyomorpha halys. The sequence goes on along the minus strand of NW_027112074.1, from coordinate 955,454 downwards.
ACTCTTCACGCGTTGATAACATTCTTGATCTTGAATAAAAGACCAAGAAAAACATCGACATTTATCTAAAATAATACTAAATCCAGTATACCGTTTGTTCGGGTAAAATTGCCAATGAACAAGAATTTTCACTTAGCATAAAATATTAATTCTTTTTGGTTTTGTAACTTTAAGAGTTTCCAAGAGCAGTTGCAGGTACAGAATGAGATGCCACCAAAGATTTTCCTGTACAACAGTTTACGGGATAGATTTGGTGATTGTGTTAAACAGCCTCTTTCCCCACCATGACTCAAGGTCAAATGGCTTGAAGTCTGAAACAATATAATTAATAATTCAAAAGACATCTTATTAAATTGAAATATCACACAACTTACACAAGACAGACTATAGATAAAATAACTACATTAAACAATAAGATTGAAAGTTTATCAACCATGCTGGAGAAAATTTAAAAATAATAATATAAAAAATTAGCATATATTCACTAAGTAATAAAATCAAAGCCATTTATGAATAAAATTAATTAATAAATTATATGATTCAAAGGGCGCTTAATCCAAAAATGACCTCTACTCCTCCCATTATAGATAGAAATGGGTTGGAAAGAGAAATATAGCAATTAAAAAAACCACTACTATATCAATAGAAACACTATGAACTAAAAAAACTGCATAGGATTTTTTTTTATAGTAATGATATATAGTTTTTATTTAATATAAGATTGGCCTGGAGGGCCTTACATAGTTAATATATCAATATAGATTTTAATATACTAAAACTGAAAAAAAATACTAAAACATTCCATTATAACAAGTTTTTATTTTATTATAAAATTGCAGTGTTCAAGTGTTTTTATTATAAAGTTACAGTGTGTTGGAACATGATCCTAAAATTTCTGTTTATAGTTCATGAAGTTTAGGTAACATTTTATTTACACCCACTTGCTTATAAAAATAACATTGTTTCAAATAAGATGTCGTAATTATGGGGAATGGGAGAACTCTTTTGAGGCCTGAAACTAGGGTTACAGGAATATCATGCAATTATGTATTTATGTGTAAGTCGGCAGGCATTTATCTCTATGGGGCACTTTTACCTATCCTATTGAGTTTTTCAAACCAAATAAAAATTAAATTTTAGTTATAAAAAAATATGACATGATAGAATTTTGTCAGTATTTTTCTCAGTTTCAGTAAGTAACAATAAACAAGAAAAAGGAAAAAATCCTATGCAGTTTTTTGGTTTAAAATTTAAAGAGTAATAAGATAGGGATTTTTTAAAATTACTTTATGATTTTTCAAAGCCATCTCACAAGAAAACTTTACATGGGAGGAACAATGGATATCATATTGGGATTGGCACAATTTAAACCACATAATTTAGCAAAAATATCCCATGCAGTTTTTCAGATGCTGACTTATAAACAAAAAAGAATTGTTTTGACTTTTTTTCATTACCTACTACCTTACCTCATCAAATCAATATTTATAACATGTTTGTAATTTTTAAAAATAATTTCAGAGCGGATTTTTCTGTAATACATTAGATATTGATTTTATTTATATTAGCTTCATTTTTTGCATGTTGAAGGGTTTTAGCAAGAAAAATACAATCTATTTTAAGATAAAAGAACCAAGTATATAATATATATTTCCTCTTAATAACAGAATATTTTAAATAAAACCAATTAAAAAGGATAATTAATACATATTTAAAGATGTTTAAATTTTGATAGTATCAAGGTTAATATAACGCTTAGGTGCTACAGGCCGATGAGGTCTAGGCCTCCTCAACGAGTCCAAGCCAGGTTAACCTATCTTGAGCAGCCTCTTGTCAGCTGCAGGTGCTCATAAGCAAATTCAAGGTAAGTAGCAAAATTAGGTTTATGGAATACAACTTTTTTCTATAGCCTAATAGAAACTGCAGCTTTAAATTAGCTAAACAAGTAGTCAATATATAGCAGTAGAAATACCACAAATCATTTACAGATTGATTTATCCTATCAGAAAAAACATGAGAGGATATCAAAAAAGAAAAACTTCGGCAAATAAAAGTACTTAAATAGTATCTCCATTTTCTATAACTAAGAAGAGGACAAACTGTTAGGATGAAAATAAACAGAAGAGACAGAAAGCTATAAAATATACGATTTTCAAAATATTGAGAATTGGAATATACATGATGTACCAAATAAAAACCAGGAAACTTCAGGAGCGATTCTAAGCACCATTGGAACAAAAAGTCACTAATAATCATTATCCAATTTTTAAAGCTTTTGTGGGAAATTGAATTTTAATTTTTTACATTAAAATTCTTCAATCTCTACCAAAAATGATCTTTTAAGAAATTTGACAACCATTGGAAACGTCAACGAATTTTCTATCAGTTAAGAGCATCACAAATTGTTTAGATGGAAACATATGGCATGAGATGTCTTGCAAAGAGGAAGGATAGTTTTAGTTTTATTGTATATTACATGTTTACATGTTACATAATATTTATTATAACTTCTTTCTTTTTTTATATTAATCTGTGTTATTATCAGATTTTTTTGAAAGATCACTTTTGGAAGAGATAAATAAATAAATAATGAAAAACAATTTTCAATAAAAGTTATATAAATAGGATGATGGTTAATAGGGATTTTTTTTTTGTTACAATCGAGATGTAAAATGTTCTGAAGCTGTATCAGTACATCCTGTACTTTGTACTGACCTTTTTATAACAAAAAAATAGCTTTATTTCATTAAAAATGCACAATTTACAATAAAACCTCTTTTACAGACATTCATTATTTTAAAAAAAATATATGAACTTAAATTTCTTTCATTTTGTACAATGGGAGAGCGAAATATGGAAATTACATAAGATAATACCTATCCCAGTGATGCAATCGAAATGCAGATTGTTAGAAGGGTCATTCATCATTAATTTGGGGAAAATGAGTTACTTTTATTATTATTCTATTTGATGTATCACACTGCTGGATGTAGAAAGGAACATTCTCTGGGAGGTTTCAATTTTTTGGAGAGCGATCTGAACTTAACCATTCCAGATCGCTGCATGTTACAGGACCAACTCCAAAGATCGGTATCCAAGTTAAAAAGGCAGTTCTCCAAAAATTGGTAACTAAGTTAAAAGGGCAGTACTCCAAAAAATCGGTAACCAAGTTAAAAGGGCAATACCCAAAAAATCGGTAACTAAGTTAAATGGGCAGTACTCCAAAGATTAACTAATGGGATACTAAAATAAATGGGAGGAAATTGATTTTACAATGTGAGGAATGAAACAGAAGTGGTTGGGGTGAGGGAGGGGGATACAAGGATGGTAAATGCAAGAAGGAAAATTTTTATTTTGTAATAGGAGAGTAGAAAATTACAGTAGCTCACAACCCGAACAGTATCAGTTTGATTGAGTAGATTCCTTAAAGCTTCTACTATCCTATTACAATATAAAAAAAGGTAGAAATGTCTAAGGAAATTGCTGTTCTATTCTAATTTTTATTATTATTATGAAACTAATATTTTCTGCTTTAAGTTATAAGAGGGAACAGTTATAGCTGTTCTTTGTAATGAGCTACAATTCAAAATTATATCATGACACTAAAATGTAGACAAGATAGCGCCAAAAATATAACGAGTTTTTGAAAATTTTAATTAATATATCTTGAAAATAAAAATCAAAGTTGCTTATTATAAGTAAGAAACCGAGATAGAGAAGCAAAAACTGAAATGTTAGGATACATAACAGTAATACATTTTTTAGTAAAAATTGTTTTTATTGTTTTATAGTAAAAACATATGGGGTGGCAATGTTCCCGTCACACACTTTCATATTGCTAGGATAAATTTAGTTAGTAGAATCTTTTATTTTTAAGGTAAACTGAATCTAAATAATTAATAGATTATCTACAAGATAAATTATTTTCAAGAATGTTTAATCCATTAATAAGTACTACAAGAGGTGGTACTACAGCTGACACAGTATTTGCCAGAAATATTGAAAACGTTCAATCAAATTTTTTATCTTTATTCATTTCTTATTTTAGCTATCAGAAGGAAATCAAATCAATATTTATTAATAATATGAATGATAATGTAAACTACAATTTCATGAATTAATAGTATAATCAAATTAAACATTAATTAATAACAATGATTAAATTAAACATTAATTATTAATAATTAGATTAAACAGTAATTATTAATAATTAACTTAAATATTAATAATTAAATTTTAAAAATGAAAATTGTACCGCTACACCCCATGAAGGGTTAGAAGTGCAGTACTTTCCAAGGAAGTACTGTTACTAGACCTACAGTTGTGCAAAGAGGTGATTTGGTCAGAATCACGCTCGACACCCAGATTCATACCAAATTAAGGGTATCCACTTTATGAGGCTAGGTGGACCCTGGGGAGCTACCAAACCCATAGGGTTGACTTACGGCTACAGTGAAACAGAAAATAATTATCTGCCACAGTTGGATTCGAACCCGGGTTCTTGGATTTAGTAGTACAGTGTCTTACCACTTAGCAACCCGCTTCCATTTTAATTAAATAAGAAAATAAAAATGTTATATTTTTTGTATATTATTATATTTGATTGTTCAAATTTTTGTCATTGCCAGTAATGTTAATACATTATTTCATTTCCAGAAGTTTCACTTCTGTCAGCCAGTCGCAAGAATGCCACAATTTGTTTTTGTTTTAAGAAGTGCTTTACAAAGCAGAAAAAATATATTTCTTTTAATATGCTTTATGGAAAAAAGTAAAGCAATTATTTTCAACATTCCAAAAACTGGATTTAGTGGATGACAGCCCTTTTAAAAAACATTAATTTAATTTATTTAAACATAAAGCAAAAAATTATTGGTATTTGTTTTTACAACCACCTTCCAAGATCAATTAAACAAAATTTTTGTAGTAGTAAATAAATAAGAAAGAAAATTCTTCGGAAATTACTATCTACCTAGGTAAGGGTAAAAAATAAATAAACAATGAAAAAAAAAGTATACAACAAAAATATGGAATTCAAAATTAAAACAATTACTTAACTCATCCACTGACAATGAATGTTATCTTAAGCTTGTCATGCAATTACAGATAGCCTGATGCAATCTAAACACAAGCTCTGGTTAAGTATTTTATTAAATAGGCCGAGACAATACAATGACTTTTACAATTTATAGTGTCATATTGATATTGAAATATTTAAATAAAAAGAGATATGAGCATTATATAATATTTCATAATTTATAGTGTTATATTGTTATTGAACCATTCTATAACAACAGATATGAATATTATAGATAAAACTAAAAATCAGTATTCCCAAATTGGCAAACAAGACATTTTTAATACTTTTATTAATTTAAGATGCTAATGAAAAAAAAATTCCAAAAATAAGTTATTCTAAGATATAAGATAAAATTTGTGAGTAACTCAATGGCCATCTCAAAAAAATAAAATAAATAAATAAAAATAAAAACGGTACTACTAGACCAGACAGTGGATGAATTGGAGTAACAGATTTCTAGTGTCAGAGAAAGCTACCACTTAGCAACTTGGGTGATAGTATCAAATCAACACTAACCTCAGGTTGTCCAAAATCCATCAAGATAAATCTTTATATAATAAATTATAAGGAGGCAGAATAAAACTATGGAATAGAGATTCAATTCTATAAATGAATAACTGGCGTGAACATACTATACTATGTTATTTGGAGTTTAATAAAAGTTACAACAAAAAAAAGTAACCATAGGTTCAGAAGTTATTTTACAGCCCTTCACTTTACAGACCTTAGTTTGAAACTAGTGGATGTTGCAGAAAATTTGTGTTCAGTTACTAAATTGGCCTGTTATTCCGATAAGAGTAGCCATCAAAAATTTTATTATGGATCCTCATAAGGACTCCATAATCATCAAATAAATAAAATCTGCAATAGGAATACATTTGGGTAATGAGAAACAAGGAAATGGAATGGTGAGGAAGAAATGGATAATATAATTAGTATAAATGTAATGTTGTCGTATCAGGATGAGAACATGGAAGACAACAAGAACCAAATAACCACCAACTATGGCTATATTGATGAAAGCAAAGCCATCTCTCAATATCCTAGACCTTCAGGAATATTACTAGTGATGATTTCTTCTCAGCCCTTATTACCATCAAAATTGCTATATAGGAATCTCTTACTTAAAAAAATCATGGATTTTTTTAAAATGAGCATTTAACTGTAGATTTTCATTTTTATGTTACCCATATTTGTATTTACCATATCTGTTTAATATGTCGTATATTTTATAACAAAGTTTACAATTTATACTTATCAGACTATCTTTTATACGAATTAGTTTCTTAACAACTTTAAGATTACTTGAACTGTAATTTCAGTGTTCTACAGGTTTAAGAAACGGAAAGAAAATGCAAGTTGGACACTTTTGCTCTTGCCAGTTATTACGATGTCAGCTGTGAGATGACTTTACAGTCAGGAGACACACAGTTCCTTTAAAGCAGTTATTTTGCCCTACACAAAGTTGGGGGAACCCTAGGGATTGGGCCTGGGTAAAGACCACATCGTTTTCATGTATAACCTGTGGTTAAGAACCAATACTTTTTTATCAAATACTGAACCAAAAAAACCCTTCAAGTATTTAGTGATGTAAGTATTAGTTTTATTTTTTAGAGTACATTTTTTTAATAGTCTTTCTATCATCGATTTTTCTACTGTTAACCTTAATACTTAAGGTCCTCCTATTTTCCAATATTGGGTAAAACCAAGAAAACTGTTCCTTAACTACCAGCCCTTGAAATGGTAAACATTAGATTTTCAAAAATTAAGTCTTAGCTTTAGATAATAATAAACAAACAAAATTATTAAAAGAAATTTTTTTTATTTATTTATCTGGATTGCCAATAAATATGACGAAATTCATTTTAAAACATGCATATTTCATCATTTAAAACATTTTTTTAAAAATAGGTTAATATAAATAAAAACCTGATTAAAAGAAAGAAAAATAAATAAACTTATTTTCAATTTGAATAATTAATTAGTGTGGGGGAAAGAAAACAGAAAAACAAAATTATGAAATAACTTTCTAACAAAAAATTATACTTCATCAAATACACAAAAGAAATGTTCTCAAAGACATAGTCAAATAAAAATACAAAACAGAATAAATGAGTGAAAAAAATAAAATAAAATTTTCAGTTTACTGTAAAATTACAGAATTAATATACTCATGTTTAAAAATTGCTCATTACTTTTAAGTTCATAGTACATAATTTACCAAGACAATATAAAAAAAAAAGTACATAAACACACTAATTAGAAGCCAACTATTTCAAGGTGACCTCTTTGTTACTGAACAGTTTATTTAACACACACAAACTACTTTTGGTGAACACCATAAATTTCTTAGTTTCATTTGTAAATACAAACATTATATAGAGGTAATAGTAAATTTTCACAGAAAAGAGATGAAAAAAGTTTCTTCAATATATTTATCATTCTTAATGTTTCCATTTCAAAGATTTTATTTCTAATTGCCATGGAGGTGTATCAGTCATTTATAAATAAAAGTAAATAAGACACTTTTGGAGCATTTAAAAAAAAAAAAAGTTAAAACAAAATATAGGTATGAGTTGAATAACTCAACATAATCCTTACTCTGCATCTCCGACAACTATTATATAATAAAAAAAAGATTTACATTTACTATTTACTCAATTAAAGATTCAATGCCATAAATTTCATATAAAAAATGATTTAATAAACAAATACATTCTGATGTGGTTTTAAATTATCAAGTTAAGCTAAGGTCTTGAAACCTTAAATATTTAAAAACTAAAAAATAATTTAAGGATGATAGGCCCAAAGCTTAATTTGAAATATACACATGTCAGTTCAGAGTAAAATCTTTGAAATTTTTAATCATCTTTTCTGGATAGTTATTTTGAACCATAAACCTACCTTTCAGATCGAGATTTGGTTCACTGCACTTATAATAAACTACCTTTGCAGTGCCTAAAAACAAAAATAAAAATGTAAATAAATACATCTCACTAATACAATAGTTAATTTTGTTTAATCATCAAAATCACTACTTCTACATACTCTGATTTTGTTTCGGCTCCGAGGCCTCTTCCTCACCTTCTTTGCAAACTGATGTCCATGCTGCACAGGAAATATATAAATTAAAGCCAATTAGATTTTCACATATAAGAACTTGTTAATTACTACAAACAAAATCAAAATACTTCAACTTTAACATGCAGATATTTCTTAAAGCTAAATAACAGAGAAATTTTGATTACATACAATCGTGTATAAATCTAATGATTTCTTCATGTTGTGGTGTGATGGCTTCTTGTGGTGCTCTAAAAGAATGAGATTTTTTACCATTTACTGGTTGGAAGACTGGTTTAGGAAGGCTAAAAAAAAAATAGGGGAACAAATTAATCACAGACTTATTAAAATTACATTCAAACAAAAGAATTTAAAAAAAAATCACAAAATAGTTACACCATGATTTGAAATAATTAAAATTTACCAATCACTATTTTACAGCAGTTTTCCATAGTTTATATTAAAGCATCTAAAATATGCACCTACCTTAGGATGTCACCGTTGTCTTCTTGATTCTTTTTTATGTCCCTTAAATTATCAAGATTTTGGGAAATACCTGAAGAGTATGAAAATTTTAAGCATTAAATAAAACTGTCAAAAGAAGAAAAACTATACTAATATGAAAAGAATTAATCCTTCTAACCTCTCCTCGTTTTGGCTACGATTTTGCTGGGACCTTTAGAAACAGTGTACATTTTACGAGTAGAATACTTTTAAAGATACTGCTTATTACTTAAATAAGTAATGAAAAACAATAGTAAGTCGATCTCACAATTATTTCAAAAAAACCGGTAATTTGTCCAGGGGTTCGTTCCTGAATATTTCTAAAATCAACTCAAGCCAGACTAACCTATCTGATGCAACCTCTAATTGTTACGTAACCTTCCGCCAGCTAGGTTTTAATATTTCGTTAAAAAGGTTTGAAGTAAGTAAGTGAAGTAAGTATTTATATTTTAGTTTATTCAGCTGAGCTTTTATTCTTGTGACCAGATAAAAAAACTTTGTTACAAATTAATCTTTATGGAGCAGCATGGCACAATTCAATAATTACATCGATAATAGACTTTGTACTACACTGAGATTCAATCTTAGCACAAATGTGAACAGTTTGCTCATATCTCCGAATGTTTGCGTAGTTTTATAGAGTTTTAACTTCATCTATATCAAAAGAAAAGAAAGAAAGTCGTCAAAATACTCCCACAAAGGCAATGCAAACCAGGATTGCTCGTGCCGTTAATGGATGAGAGCTCATGGAATCCTTACATCAGAGTAACTGTATATTTTTTAGGGCTCGGCTACTCCTTTTTTGGCGTGGCTATTGTTATGGATATTTTCATGTCTTCCATAGAATATATCATCAGTAAGAGGAAGAAGATTTATTGTAAGTAGAATTTGAGTATAAATGATTTTTTTTCAAAAGTTTAGCAAATGCATTAACTACTCGTACTTGTAATTTCGGCTCCATAGTTACTTGTGTTAGTTTGGCTTGACTTATCAATTTCATCCAATTGCTCTCCTTCATAAATAATCAATCATGTAAAGTTCCATGAACTATATCGATGAATTTGTACTTTGATATCATTTAATGTTTATTTAAAACAGTGGAGCCCGGGTTAAAAAATCTCAATACGTTATATTGTGGTTCGCGTCCTTATTTATTGGCGTGCACATAACAAATTCTAAGGAATTCATCCTAGGCTACAATACCTTCTTTTTTGATTATCTATGGGAAAATAAGTTTTAAAAGAATTATGGCTTCAACAACTTTCCTTTTTTAACTTTTTTTTTTTTCAATTTTTAATAGTGTGGATAATTTACTAATTGTAATTCCAAACTCTTGACATTTACGTACTATCCCTTTGACCGTATGTTATGTTTTTATGGATTATAACCCAACACTATGAAGGGTTACTTATATGAATTTATATCCCAATTATCTACTGAAAATACAATTCCAATTTTCGTCTTTATTGAGTTGCTTTCAACACTTTCGATTACGTTGCAGTTAACCTCAAGGCTTAGTGCACATATTTACATATGACATTCATTATTAATTCGTTATACTGTAGTGTTTATGTAGAGCATTAGTTACATAGAGATCCCATTCATTATATGATGATTACTATCACAAAAACTTTTGTAATAAAAAGGGTAGTTATTTTATTTAATTTTTTAAGAGGATTAAAACCACATTTTTTTTCTCCATTCGTTATATAGATATATATTGCTCATTTAATATTATGGTTTATTTGCTAGTTCTATTTTATTTTTATAAAAATTGTAACTTCGAGGAACTCGTTGAACTGAGGTTTGTTCTCTTAGAGGGAGAGTAGTGTATAACACCTAGGGGAGCGGTATGACCTTACTCTTCTTCAAACAGTGAAGCCAACCAAGCCACGCCCTTGGGGCTTAGGTTCACGTTAAGATTGTCCGGCATTGTAATCTAAACTGAAACAGATGGTTACCAATGGTTGGCTCGTACTCTTCACCCACTCCTCTATCACGCCCATGGGTCCATCATAAGACTCGCATGTTTGGCATAACTTTCACTGCCATCTTACCCCTTCCATTATACTCCTTCCTGCAAGTATACAGAACCTTTCTAATTCTAACAATAATTTTAATATTAATTTCTAAAAAAATAGCTACTACATACTCAATCCATTTTCAAGTGATCAGAAGTGCATGATTACAAATTAAAACAGATTTATTGGTTTTGTAAACAAGAAAATTTTAAAAATGCCAAAAATATTAATACTTAATTTAAACTGTACCCAGCTCTGAGACCAGACCTAGCGGAGAGGCTGCATATCAGAATTTGGAACGACGTAGTAGGCAACCTTACTCTTCTTTGCCTGGGAACTTCCGCTCCTGAAGTGTTTCTCTCCATCATCGAGGTCGTCGGCCACAACTTCGAAGCTGGTTACATCGGTCCAGCATCAATCGTTGGGTCGGCTGCTGTGAACCTCATCATCATCGCCCTTTGTAATATAGCCCTCGATGTGGGTGAAGTAAAAGTCGTAAATGAGTACGGGGTAATAGTAACGCTTACCTAAATATTTATTGATACACTATTTATTATATTTTCATGAAACGAAATCGCTACCACCATATCGACATGCCAATTGGCTCATCTAATCTAGCTGTTCTGTCTATTAACAATGGGCCCAGCGCAAAAAGACTTTTTTGTTTATGAACGCTCAAATACTTGTTTGTTTTGAACGGCCATAGGTAGATAAATAAATATTATTCTAAAAACAATAATGAGATTACAGCGAGCGAGTTTTTAGCAAGGCCGGGATCCAAATAAGATTACTGATACGTTCATACGACAACCCAGGAATCAAGCCATTGGGCAACGCCCTCCTCCACCAGCCTTGCTCACTCACCGGTCATCCTTAATCTCTTGCACTAGAATATTAGTAGAATACACAGGAAAGGGATTTGTAAGAACTCATATTAGTAATCAGAGTTCACTTCTATTCAGGTCTAGCAGCCACTTAGTTCTAGAAGTAAAGGGTTTAGTTATTAGTATCTTGGCCTATCTCAGCCCTATATATCTCTCCACTCCTTGCTGCTATCTTTCATGTCCAATCAAGGGATTGTTTGCGTTGATGCTTTACAGGCCATTTAACTGCCGACAAAATGCCTAGAAAACAGCTTAGTTCTATGCCTAAATCTTATATACTAATATATATCAAATATACTCCTGCGCCCGTTAGACCAGCATGAAGTATAGGTTACTAATTTTGGTTTCCAGACCGGTATTGGTATATTGGTAACTTGCTTTCCATCACTTTGGCTATTGACCATTAGGTTCTCCCATTTCTTTTTACTGTATATTTTCTTCTATTCTTAAGTAAACAAGTATCGCTTTCCCTTTATCTATAAGAGGGCAATACTTCTAATGCCTTTGTTGATGTTGTGCGAAATGCACCAGTTATACTAATAAAGGCCATCCATTGGATTTTATTAATCATCCGCAGATGGGAACCCTGTGTAGGGCTGTACACCACACAATGCTGCCATAGTAGATTCTGGGTCTTATTATTGCTGTATAAATCTCTTGAGGTCCCCCACAGCCCACCTAACGGCCTCATCCGTAACGATAGATTCCGCTAACGCCCAATCTTCTTCCTTCGAAGTCTCTCTGAGGGAGTCCATGATTGGAGGAATGTCTAACTTGCTGCGCTGGCTACCTGGAAAGTGTATTTCTATTAAATGGAGCAAGGTTTCCTCTATGCTGGATGTTCACCTACTATCCGGTTTCCTAAGTGCACCCAATGGCTGTTGACCATCACTGCTTAATAGCTTTATTAGTCATATCACTTTATTTGTATTTAACACAATGACTTTTAAGTTTAAAAAAATGGATTCAAACAATTAAATCCTAAGTGAGTTTAATTAATAGGATTTGTGAAATCAGGAAGGTTTTTTTGAATTTGAAAAGTATAATTTAATAATTTAGGATAATCCATTATTTAATATTTTTTATTTAATTATATTTCGTTGAAACTTACGCAGTATTATTTTATAAGAAACTTCCTTTGTTCTGTTTGCTCATTTGGCGTCTTGTGTTCCCAGGTCTTCTGCTTTACAGGTATTTTCAGCGTATTTGCTTTCTTTTGGATCTACGTAATCTTGGAAATCTCGTCAAGAGGAGTGGTTGAGCTGTGGGAGGCTTCTCTCACTTTAGCTTTTTATCCAATACTCGTCGTAGGGGCTTATGTTTTAAACATGAAGGTTCGGCTAAATGCTCCATTTATAAATTATTGGAGAGGAGACGAAGGTATTTATAAGAGTGTTCATACGAATATTTAAAAATGATATAACTAACACTTTTATTCTAGAAGTAATGCATCAGTAAACATCTTTGAATGGAAGTATTAATTTCAAAGATGGAACAAATTAATGATATTTAATTTAATGAACCATGGACTTTCAATTTTCTAGGGGGAGTGGTAGAAAAATTTCTAAATTACACGAGTTAAATTGGGAATGATTCTGTTATTAGTATTCTTTAAATTATCAATTCAGTGATGGTTTTATTGATAAGATCGCATTGGTGTATACAATAGTTTATTCAGTTTAGTTTATTCTTCTCCTTATTCGGTGTAATTCTGTAACCAAGTAAGACACATTACTGAAGCCTTCTAGAATTCAATTAAACTTCAGGAGGAATCAAAAACCTAGAATGGAACTTCTGAATGATGCAGCATCGGTTGCTTTGAACCTGAAGACCAACTGAAAGGCATGCTTCGTTCTGAGTTGGAACGCCTCACAAATAATGAACGGGTCACCTTGCAGTAGATAAAACTGGTCAATGTATATCTGATTAGCTATCAAAGGAAGGTTCTGAATTACCTATGATCGGTTGAAGGAAGTTAAGACAATACATAAAGCAGCAATTCAGCAGAGGACAAACAGCAGACAGGCCATAAACCACGGTATTCTAAATACCTTCAGAAAATAACGAGTTTTGATTTTGCACCTCATAACTGGTCACAATCGGTTTAATTAAAAATGAAATCTGTACCTTTACAAGCCAAGAAGGGTCACGGGTGCAGTGTTTTGTGATCAAGTACTGTTACAAGAGCATTTATAGGTTTATCAACACCAACAAAATATTTAAATTAGCTCAGCCCCTCTGTATGAGTATCAAAGAAGCGAGCGAATTGTTGAACACATTCTCTATGTTGTATACTTCGGAATGAGCGACGTAATGGCTGAACCTACCGACTTGGTACTAAAACGTTACGGTGGCCTGGAGGATTTCAGCAATGTCGCCGACTTTATTTTGTCATTCGCAGACATTCCATGGAATGGAGAAATCAAAGAAGAATTACCATAAAAATTTTGTCTATTCTCATGTTACATGAAGATTTTCAGCGGATTTTGTTTTTCAGTTGCTACTTGAATGTGAAAACGACATTAATTAAAAAAAATATATATAGAAACACAATACATAATCGAGGACCGCAGTACTTGAAAAGGGGCTTTGTCACGACTTGGATTATGTACGCAGTATTTGCTAGACAAACGTTTTAGTTCAGTTAATTCATATTTTGTATGTATAATAATGGAATATTATAAGCGCAGATAAGTTTTATATATTAAGGTGTGCAGGTGAGAAGGAGATAGCTGAGGCTACGTTTTTCAAAGATGGTGTCTTAGATAAACAAAGTCTTCTTTGGTTCTTAAAGGAAGTAACGAACTACCCCGGTATTACGATGGCGGAAGCGGCCATACTTGCTGCAGCTAAGTATGTTAATCTGCTAAGGTTTTACGTTAAATAATTTTACATTGAGTTTTAGATAATTATACTCAATAACAATATTCGATAAAATAACAGCGAAACACATTCTATTTGTATGCCTTAATTGCTTCATTGAATTAAAATAAATTGGTAATAATAACTAAAACAATGTATCCTTTTACAAGAATCAAAAAAATAGTCCAGCAAAATTACACCTAAATCAATATTGAGAAAGTAAATTTGCAGCGACCTGTATGACCGGCGTAACAACCTAAATACGTCTGTGACGTAATTAGATCAGAAAATTATGAGAAATTTTAGTTTAACTTAATTAAAGAGGGGCGGCGGTAGCAGCGTTGTAACGCAACAGTCTACCAACCTACAGGTTGTCGGATCGAATCCCCGGTCCAACCCGGACTTTTTTCAAACACAAAATAATGCATAACTCACTGACAACCTTCCCCCCGGGCATTTGTGAGGCCCGTTAGCCAATGGGGGGGTACTCACAAAAAATTGGCGTGGGAGTGACGAACCCACCCTACGAAAAAAAACACCCCAAGAAACGTGGCGATGCGTATTTACTAATAAGTAAATACGCATGAGAACTTCGACCTCCATGGTCTGTTGCCCATTTAATAATAATAAAATAAGTAAAGAATAAGAAAAGTTTTTCTTTCAGGCTGTTTCATAACGTCAAAAAAATTAATGTTTTAATCGGAGCTCAATATCTTTAAAACAAGTAGCAACACTACACTACCAAACATAAGAGAAAATTATTTGTAAGTAGAGTAAATTTGATAAAATATGAGCTATTTACGCTCAATTGAATCTGAATGAAAGATTAATTCTTTTTGAAACAGCCGCAATTTCATAGTTTATATGTATCCGTTATTCACAACTAATAAAAATGTGAAACGGTTAAATATTTGAAATAAATGAAGAGAGAGATTATAGAGGAAGATTTTTTAAATATTCGTCATTTAAACCCTGTAAGACTCTTTCAATGTAAATAAGACTAAGCTCACACCAAAAAAAACAATCGATTGTACATTGACATTCCGGGTTTATTCAAAATCATTGTAGCCGTTTTGGAGAAAATAAAAAAAATGTGAAAAATCTATTCTATTCCTAAATATAGGTATATATAAGGTCAGTTGATTTTGTCGACTAGTTGCTGCTTCACCCCTACCTTTCAGCTAACACTAAAATATCGATTAGAGAGCATTAAAACAGTTTTAATTGTAAATCCTCATATACTATTTGCTACCGGACATATCATTGCCCCTAACACTCACTAGACTCATAAGCCTACTTCCGAGACTTTTAGAATTTTATTTTAAAAAATAAACTATTTTCGCAACGAATCTCATCCATTTTTGAAAATAAAACTCTTTTTTCACATCAAGTCGATTAATTTCATATTAGTGAAAAATTAAATTCAACTATTTTGAACTCACCCGAACATCCGAGATTTATACACATATACATATTTTAAGTGTTTTAATCATATTATTTATTACTTTTTTGTCAATATAGTAAGTCTGTGAATATTTTATCTTTAATATACGTAGTTAATATTTATGTTATGTTTAATATCTATATTAATTATATCCATTAATTATAATGGTAACAATAAATTGAAGGTTAGTGGAATCAGAACCACACTCATTACTTTGGTACAGGATGGGTGGGGTGAGAGCCTTGTCTTCAGGAAGACCATTAAAACAAAGGCTCAACAAGCACCTCAAAGAGGTATTCAATTGCTAACTTAATTGTTAACAAATATAAATTATTAAAACTACTGAATATAGTAATGTTACTTTTTCAGGTTTTAAAAATTGCAATGGATGCAAAGCTGGAAAAGGATTCTTCGGTGATCTATCTGAGGTTATCCACTCCAGACCAAATGAGTGCGATAGTGGATTTCGCAGCGGCTACTGTCGCTGTTACAGAAAATGTTGGTACCTTCCCAGTATACTTGGATCGCCGTGGTTACCTTAATTCTGCGGTGGTCGTAAGGTTAGCAACAGCAAAGTCTATATTACCCTTTTTTTTAAAATTTATTTATTGATATTTACTTCTGTATTTGCATAAAAATACACCTAATAAACTTGATGTAAGTCAAAATGCATATAAGCATGCAGAGAAACTACCCATCGGTAGCACTCTAATAATATTTCTACATTAGAAGGTCTCGAGGCCATCATCTTCCCAGGCGCCTCAGAGGATAGACAAGAATGGAAGAGGAAGTGAAGTTAGAAACTGGCGGGTTGGGGAGTTTATAATGGAAGATTTGAATTCTGGTTCGGGCTGAATCGGTTACATATATTAATCACTCAGGAATATCAAGGTCGTAATGGATGATTTCATTTGTGACTAAGAAGGGAGTATTGAGGATTTTACAAAAATTTTGGATTGTGAGGATTGGTTACAAGATAAATTCGAAGGTTTAGGGGAGCCTCAAAGCTTACTCCGTATGCCCAGATAGGGCTTATTATTATCTTTTAGATCCTTCTTTTGTAATGAATTGGAAGTTAAGACCGTTTGTCTAGTAAGTGCTGTAATAGTCAGAATTGAGGTGCTGTTTCCTGTCTTTTCAGTCTTGTGTGAGGATTCAAAGTTAGTCCTTTGTATAGTTATTTTAAGAAATACATTATCAATAATCTATGACAACTAATGGTGAGAAGATAGTTGACCACGGATAAATTCTATGAGGGGAAGATGGTTGGGGGATGCGGACATTATTTTCAGGAAGTCTGTCATAATTTTCTTTTTGCACAGTATGGTAGCCTCGAAAGATTTCCGATGACGAGTTATTGTCTTATTATTCGAAAGAAGGAGGCTTTCTCACACACTATCTCTGCCATCTCACTATTCCTTTAATCTGCACACGAAGGCTTCGTAGTACGAGTTTCGTGACGAAAGTTTCTTTTTAATTAGCCAGTATAGACCAGTATTTCTCTCTAGATTGTTGTTTCAAATTCACCATTGTTCCAAACGCTGTGCAAATCGTGACCACGTGTTTCAGAAAACAATTTGCAGTTTTCAGAATGCCATCGAAGCTAAAACTACGTCAGAATTTTGGATCGATTCAATCAAATGATTTGAGTTCAATTGAAATCAATTCATTAGTACAATTAATTAATCGCAAAAGAACTGTTTTGTTATCTTATGCGTATTATTAAACCTTTTATGTACGACCGAACAATAATTATGATTTCAATAATGAATGGAATAAAAATATGTTTTTGTTAAATATGAATTTAACATTTGATGCCAAAAGGTTATAAGCTAAACATAGCTGTTATAAACAACCTTTTAAGAGAGAAAAATGCAGAGGACAGTTTGGCTGTTCAAAGCGAATCTGATCTTTTTTTCGAAGTTTGTCTATGGTCACTGCTGTTGGTACTTTAAATTGATTCAAATTAGTGTCATTGTTCAATTGGTTTCTTGGAATCGTTTGTAATAGAGGTCGATCTTAAAAGGAATGCGGGCTGTAACAGGTGGATTATAACACGGTGTGGTGCCATTTATGTCGATCGTATTATTATTTTTTACCGCATTTATGCAAAAAATGAGATTCTGAACGAGACGTTGTCTACGTTGAATGCGAAGAATCCCGACGTAGGTAAACGTGAGAACTAGTTGTAAGACGATGCGATTTAGAGGTCTTTGTGTCATTTATCTCGAAAGTTTTACTAGCTCTAAATTATTCCGAAGCTGAAACAAAAAATTGTTTGGATCAATAGAAGACTGTTTTATAAAAACAAAAAAAAATTATTAATGAGAATAAGTGACGCGCCTTAAACTAATGTCGCGGTTCAACAGCCAAGATTTTGTTTCAAACAATTACAGATACCTAATAATACAATATATAATGCTCTCACTCTTGTAGAAAACATCAGTTAGTGGCGTTGTCTCATTGTTCTGTGTTGGCGTTCGATCAGATTTACTTGATGGTGATTCAAACAGATTCATGTTGAAATCTGAAGAGAGGTCCGCCCGTAGCTCAGTGGTTAAGACACAGTCTTACCAATTCGATGTCTATTGGTGGTGCCCGTACGAATCTGGCCTGGAGCGTTGATTTTTTTCATTGAGTGGCTGTCCCACAAAATGAAGAACTTTGACCCCCAACCATGGTTAGGCAATATAGGACTCCAATGGGAATCTTGGCTGTAAAAGAAAAAAAAAATCTGAAGAGGATTCTTAGGAATTTGAAATGCTGCTTTCGATTGGTATTGCTTGTTATTTGTCCAGGAATCCTTTATTAAGAGATCCAAGATGTCAATAATGCCTGAGCCACATACAAGGCAGTTTGGTCAGGCATACCTGTAGCTTTTAACCTAGGGATCTGTCCACACTAATGACTTACGTGAGGATGTCGTGAAATCTTGAGTATCTTTACCGAATCAGGAACCAATGATGTTGACAAGTATGAACCTAAACCGTTCATTAGGAAAAAGAAATTCTGCAATAGAAAAACGAACGTGAAATTTTGGTTACTTGGCAAGAAAAAAAAAACAGAATCGCCAAATCACAAATTTGTAGTGTTCCGTAAAACCTTACTCTCCTACCTTAGTTAGTATTGGGGAACTATTTGAGTTTGGTTCGAAAGTTGTACCTAATCCCACAAATAGATTCACATCTGGTACCATCTAATTGACATTTATTACGAAGCTAGATTCAGTATTTTCGTTGAATTATTGGAGTATGAATTATTGACAGTCAAATTATAAAATCATAATAAAAAGAGCAAAAGTTAATTGAAATATATAATAAAATACGTTAGTTTATTCTTTTTTATATGTTTTATACCACTAAATCAAATCTAATCTCTTTTTTGGAAATTAAGAAATATTTTCGATACAGTACCTTGTAATATCAATTGTTCAGAGTTCAATCCATGGACGGGAGAGCTAAACACGGTGAAGATTATGTTCAAGTGAATGAAAGAATCCAGTTTGAGAAGAAACAAACAAGTGCTGAGGTATGAATGGTATTACATAATGCTTTCACGATAATTATTCACTTAATTATTATCAAACTTACCATCAAATTCATAGGTGAAAGTACGTATTATAAATGAGAGGAAATACGAACCGACTGAGGAATTCTTTCTACGCCTAACTCCAGCTTATTCACAAGATCAAAATGTGAAGATAGGGACTCTATCCATCATGGAAATCAAGATAATCCACGATGAAAGTGGGTTTCAGTATTTTACACGTGTTTAGACGTAGCTAATTCTTAAGAATATTTCTCAAAATAATTCTTCAAGCTCAAATCCAAAGAACCAACCAATGTTACCTCCAACGATTGTTAATGGGATGCAAATGATGAACTGAAAATTTTCCATTCAGGTCCAGGAGTGATCCAGTTCGAAAAGAGAGGGCACGTTGTGAATGAAGCTGTCGGATTGCTCACTTTAATCTTGGAGAGGTTCCATGGTTCCGATGGTGAAGTGAGAGTCAGCTGGAGGACAGTTGACGACACTGCACGGAGTGGTGTGGATTACGAAGGTGATGAAGATTCGGTCACCTTCCAGCACGGTGAGGTATCAGTCAGTTTCAATACCGTGTCTTTAAACAGCGTCGGTTTATGGAGCCTATTGCCAAAAAAAAATCTAGATTAAACTATGTGTTCCTTAGTGTTTCAAACATGGTTCAGGTCTTTAAAACGTGCTCGATAGCAGTCGGAACGCTATCCGAAAAGGAGTACCCGTTCTGACCATAATCGGGACCGAAAAGTGTATGCTTTATTCTATAGTATGCTATTGAATTATTTGTTTCCATCTGTTGTGTTCGCTCGCAATCCTATCCCAAAGTTATGCCAAGCTTTCTCTCTTTTTTTTTTATCTACAATCTCTATCAAGACGAGGTGTAGCACCATAGTGGCACAACTCCCACTAATAATTCATCCCTTCATGAGTTATTGTCCTCTTTGCCTCAATTATAATAATCTACATTATTTAACTTACCACAATCTAAACTCTAGTCCATTATTATTGGACCTATTAAGACTATTGTTTGCTAAAATTAACAAAATGCAAGGAAACAATGCTGCCTTGTTTTTTGGAATATTGAACGCAAAATTGAGGTTTTCATGCTCATTTTTTGTCCAAGAAATAAATAAAAAAGAATTCTCAAAATAAATATGGAAACAATTAATGGTTTCCGATTTTTCTTCCATAACATTGTTTAAGTGGCAATGTATTATTATTTTGTTCTATTTCCAATTGAAAATGTGAAGTACTCTACATGAGAAGGCCTTAAACTGCATGTTGATAGGTTTAGGTAGCTGGATAGGAGATGAGGGTATAGGAAAGAGGAGAATGTACAGAAGGTGGATCGAATTGATAAAATAAATAATCGGAATTATCTGATCCACTATTTACAATAGTACTCGCTGCCTTCTGGGGAGAATCCCTCAAGGAGATTTTCACCATTTGGTATATCAAGTTAATGCTCAATGCGATCTCTCGGGGCTTTAAACGCCATCGAGAGATGCTACCTGTAAGACGATAGCTTTTAGTGGATCAGAAGATTTTATTCTAATATTTATTGATTGAAATAGTACACTTAGGATTATTACAATATGTGATATGGTTATTATATGTATATGCTTAAAGTAATTACAAGAAATAATAAATATATACAATATACGACGCGTCGGTTAGATCTCCTGTGGGGATTAATCCAATGAGATATAGTCAAATGGGTACCAGAGAGGGATCTCGGTGGTTTATTTTGGATGGCGTTCAGAAAATTCGTTACTAATTTGTTTAAGTGCTATTTACGAATTGTTCCACCACCTCAAATTCGTTTCGGAAGTTTAAAATAAAAAGCAAACCAACTCAATTTTATTTTTATTTTTGTATCATAACTTGAAAATCTATTTATTTATTTACAACATACCATGCCCTTCGGCAACATAGGTTAAATAGTTTATCACACAAAGAAGGTGTTTATGCCACTCCTGTTGACAAACATAATAATTGGCTGATTAATCACATAATTGAATTTCAAAATAGAAAATTCAAGCCTGTTCTAACATCTTAAACAATGGCTTAATTTTCTAGCGGCCTTCCTGAGGCGGTTCAGATGGTGCCTACGTGCTTGGCATTCTCAAGTACACCGCAGCTGGGACATTAGAGATCAATGTCAGTTATCTATGTCCATGGAGGTTGGTACGGAATCCCCATTCCCTGTGAGATCCACATTTTGCTTCCAATCGTAACTTGGCGGTGAAGAAATATTTGTGTAGGGTAGCTCGTTTCGGGGTTGTCACCTATACCTCTTGAAACCTGAAATAAAAAAATTCGACCCCCAAGGCCGAATTTGAACCGGCGCCACAGCAACGTGATTCCTTCATCTACCAACGGCCCCACCCTCTTGAAAACCATCCATTATTTCAATAATTTTATTGTATCTAATTAAACAAGGGTAAATTATTTAATATTTTCTATCTAATTCTTCTTCTGGTTCCCATTAGGCCTGAATCAGATGTTTTTTTTAGATTATCATTTAAATTAGCGGTGTGTTCACACATAGGTGAGGAGGTTCATTAAGATTCGGATCATCAACACTATGACAGAGGAGAAAGACGTTCGCTTCAATGTGGACCTCTACAATCCAGTGGATGGAGCGGTCCTCGGGGACAACTGGAGGACGACGGTTATTATCACCGATGATGACAGTATTGTTTGTTATATTATTTTATAGTATATTTATTTATTTTATTCAAAAACGTAATATACCCAAAAACAAGTTCAAATAACAATAAACAAGTAAATAAATTCTTGTAAATTGATTACAAAACGAATTTTGAATATAATAAAATTGTTTCATGTATGATTGATTTACATTCATTTATCACTCAATCTACTATACTAGTTATATCTTGATGGCAAGGTATCATATTTGTAGCCCATATTCGAAAGTCTGAATGCATTTCAGCGAAAATGAAAAACTGCTCCTTTTATCTACGTCGAATGTTCATTTGTCAGATTTGCTAATCCTATTAATTCCGATTCCAGACATCTGGGACTACATAGATAAAGTGATGACACTGACCAGTTGGAAGTTGGAACACCTGTCACGGCAGAGTGAAACCTGGTGCAAGCAGATCAAGGAGGCTATGATGGTGAACGGAGGTGTAGAACCGGTTACCAACATGGATTTCTTCCTGCACTTCCTTTGCTTCTTCTGGAAGGTATTTAGATTGTTTGTAAATCGAACTTCATATATTATACAAGTCATTATCAATTTAATGTACTTTTTAACGACAGGTAGTGTTCTCTCTGATACCTCCTCCAGGTCTTCTGGGTGGATGGTTACAGTTCTTCACCGCCCTGGTACTCATAGGCGTCATGGCAACTCTCATTGGAGACATGGCTGCCATTTTCGGTTGTGTTGCGGGTATGGGAGACACTCTAACAGGTATAATTTATTATAACTGAAAGGTTTTTATAAGATTTTTATTTCGTCGAATTCTAAGATAGTGAAAGTTTGGTACAAAATTTCTCCGATATCTCACTTCTGTTGTGAAATCAAATATGAATGGTGCTGAGGGAAAACAGTATAAAGCCTTTCTTTAGAAAGTTTCTAGAGAATAGAATTTAGATTAAGCTATATTGCTTGATACTTTATTTGTAATTAAAAAAAAAATGTATAATGAAAATTTGGGTGTTTAATAGATTAAAAAACTAATAAATAGTTTGTTTTATATAAAGCTCGATTTTTTATTTATTATTTAGGTATATTGCCATATTATTCCAAATATTTGTAATTTTCATCATCATCATCATTGTGACCAGAAGCCTGTAAATAGTCAATTATTGGGTAGACTCCTCTAGCTAAAAACTGTTTTATACAAATTAGTTAAGACCTATGTAATTTTTAACAAAATTAGTTCCGATTATATTTTCCATCTATACTATGCGAGTGGAGTGAGTTGTAGTAAGACATTAGGACAGGAACGAAAAGATATTCCATAAATATCTTCCTAGCTTCAATCTATTACTTCTATAATACTATCTTTTCTTTGACTCTGGAGTTGAACAGTTCTCTTCCAAACTTTTATTTATATAATTTTTCCTCTGATGAACTATTCATTTCTTTTTAAAAAATAAGCCATCTAGATTGTTTTTTCTCCTCAATAGTGCACTGTTTTCCATTGGTCTTTCTTTGTTTACACTATTGTCTCAAAATAAGAAAAATGGAGTTATACTGTTTTTCCCTTGGCATCTTCATATCACTGCTACGGAGGTGTAATGATGCAAAATTTTGTGAAATTTACTTGATGTTTGGGAATCCACGTAATTTTACTTAAATTTTCCATGAAAGCGATGGTCCAGTGCTATAACTCGCATAATAGTATACCTTCCCTCTGGCATATTAACGGCACATTTGTGTCAGTCGTGATTTAGACATTTTTGTGATTTAAACATTTTTCAGTTGTGATTTAGAAATGAAAGAGTGTACATTCGGTACTGCTATATTTCACAAATGTTTAATGTTTTTTCTGCGTCCAATCTGACTTTCTGAAATTATAATATTCATTAACTAAGAGAAAAAAGTCATGATATAATATCATCATAACTAAGTCATAAAAAAAAAAAAAAAAAGTACTAATTTCATGTCCATGTTATACTAATACAATGTAATCCCAAAACGTCACCTATAAAATCAGTTTTAATTTACTGAATTTTGTAGCCCTGCTTTTGGTCGGCTTGGGTACATCGCTGCCTGATCTCTTCGCCTGTTTGATCGCAATGAGGCAAAGCAAAACCGCAGACGAGGCAATTGGTAACATCAACGGAACCTGCTCTGTTAACGTCTTCGTTGGTCTAGGTCTCCCCTGGACGTTGGCTGCCGTTCATCATCTTAGAAAGGTACCATTGTAAAATTGAGTTGTAACAATTTTCATAAACAATAATAATATCCCTACGGATTTTTAGCAAAACCACCTCTATGACTACAAGATCCAAATTTTTCTATCATTTGGTTTTACAGAGATGATCAATGCAATTCTAAAGCTAGAAAAAGATATGAATAGTTTTAAAGGGCTGCAAGAATTCACTTTCTGAACCGACCTAATGCAGTTTGGCAAAAATCATTTAAAATCTCATAAAACGTTTGTCTTAGAACCAACCTCCCTGCTTGGGTTTCAATTTGGTTTTTAATGAACAACTTAACTAATTTTTATCATATGAATTAATAAATTGTAAAGATAAATGCTATTTCGTAATGTATTGTATATCTTCTTCAGGGAGACTACTTCGAAATACCACCGGAAGGGTTCGCAGGAGTAGTGGTTCTCTTCAGTATCTGCTGCTTAATAACCTTCATCTTGTTGGTCGTCAGAAGGAACTGCAAATGCTGTGGTTACGCAGAAGTTGGAGGATCGAAGATGGCTAGATACGTAACAGCAACAGCCTTTATCCTCCTCTACGCTGTATTCATTACGCTCGCAACTTTCGACATAAATGGATATATTACAATCTGACTGTCTCCACTAACCAAACTGTATAAATGTATATGTTACATACAAATTTTACATTTTACGTATAAAGTCGTTTTATTTATTTTTAAAAAATCCTTTCAAAAAGTAAATAGAAAATTAATGCTCTTATTATAGTTAAATACTGCTGAAAATGGATTTTTTTCTAGGTCTACTGGAATATAAAAGTTATCTATAGAACAATAATATGTTTATATTATTCTTAATTAATATCAAAATTATCAATAAGTCATGAGATGATACACACTAGGCAGATTTTACTCATGACACTGTCTTACTTCATCAGTTTTACTTTCACTTACCTATATATGGAATATATAGTAATGGAAGTATTCCGATCATTAATTAATATTTTTTACAAGTAATATTTTATGAAAGGATTTTATAAGTATAAATGAGGCATTGTAAGAACATTTTATAAGGAATTTTATTTGACGCGATTTATATTTTATAACAATGATATATAATTGGAAATATTCATAAAAGTTTTTACTGAATAAATTTTATTTAATTAATTGTTTATATAATATATTTTAAGATCATTTCAGTTTTTATTAAAACTATGCTTATAAATTATAAGTATTTATATTCCTTTCTATCAGGATAGGTCGAGTTATTAAGACATTTAAATACATATTTGAATTAAAGATAATTTTTTTTTTCGACTACACTATTTATGAATAGTATGAAAGTTATATTGGTAGGTATTTCTTCCCCTTCAACAAACTTTTTTAAAGTAATAATTAAAATATTTTATTAAATAATTAAAAGTTTATAAAACAGATGTTCTACTGTGTAGTCAATATTTGTATTGAATATATATAACAGCTATAACATTTATTATACCATTAAAAATAACATGTATTCATTGTTAAGTGCACTGATGATTAATAAGCTTTTCAAACTTCTTCTTCACAAGACTCGTCATGTATTTGAAATTGTATAATGATGAACAGAAGTGTTACGGTTGTTGATATAACCTAAGAAAAAAATATATAATAATATTTAGTACAAGTAACAACAACGTTTTTTTCTTTATTTAATAGTATTTACAACTGTATGTAAGATAGTAAAGGAATGGTACAGGCATTTCATAGAAACGACCCATTGGTAGCATTGTACAAAACTTAATTTTGTATTTTTTTTTAAATAAAAAGGCTTTGCACAGCATGCAATTTTTAGCCTCACGTTAAGAATGGATCTTCAGGCATTCTTATGCCTTATTTTTTTTTATTCGTGAGGTAACCCTTTTCCACAATTCATTTACTATTATCAAGTGAAAAAATTGGTGCACAGTATAAGAATGTGCTCGTCAAATATGAAGGTAACCTATAGAGAGAGTTCCTGAAATTCGAGAGTTAAAAAAACCTTCTTCTTTTTTTTAATTTCTTTTTAATAATTCATTAATGTCTGATTCCTGACTAAGCTCTTTGATAATGCGATATTGATATTATTCTCCAGTGTACTAGAACACATTTTGTTCTACCTGAAGATAATTGATTCAGCACATATAGTATATACGAGTAATTTTGGACTTCAGACATTTCTAAAATAAAAGGTTCAATTAATTTTATTGAAGTTTGAAGACAATATTGTAAATTTTTGACATTTAGGGATAAAGTCAAATATTTTCCAGTATAATTAAATACTTTTTATTTGCCAATACGTTTCTTTGTAGATATTCAATATAGACAATCAATATCGTACCGTATTTTTTACCGTTCACGAGAGTCGGCTTTCTAAGTAATTGCTTCAAACCTTGGAGGAAGGAGTATAATGGAGTGGGCAAGCTGGTAGAAAAAGTGAAGTCAAAAAAGGCGAGCCTTGTGTGTCTTTCAGGGGGCGTGGCAGAGGAGTAGGGGATGATTACGAGCCAATTACTGGCTGCCTTCTGTTTCAGTTTAGATTACAATGGCGGATAATCCTATTTAGCTCAACGTAAACTTTCCTTTTTTGAGCGTGGCCTTTTTGGCTTCACTTTTGTGCTGAAAGAGTGTAGGATTATGCCACCCCTGCATCAACCACACACCTTTAGCTTCCCCTAACAAATTTTGTTTTTTTAAACCTTTCTTTACATATTCCTTTTTAAGAGAGCAATAGTTCTTAATGAATCCTTATTAGCAATAGGAGAGTTTATTCAACGAGAATTTTGTTTAAACAAATCCTTTAATAAAACCTTCTTTAGGTGCGTTAAAAAATAAGGACAATAGACTTGGAAAAGAAATCGAATTTATTTCTAGTGACGTCAATGCCAAAGTAAGAACAAACTAATTTCACTTAATATAAATTAATACTTAAATATTCAAAATTAACCGAAATAATATTAGTTTCCATAATAAATTCAATCATTATTCGGCATTGTTTTACAAAATATCATCAACATACCGAGAAAAACAGTGAATGGTCGAGAAGAAATTTTCTATTTTTTGATGATTTGATAAGTTTTCGTCTCTCCAAATGCACGTTTATTATATCCTGAAAAAGAAAATGCAGAAAATGATATACCATATTCACGTAATGAGTGAAGTAATTAGAGAAAATAATGATTTATAATTTGAAGTATACATTAAGTATTTCTTTCTTCATAGAACCTGGTTTAATTTTCAAGAGTTAAAAATTTATTTTTTTTTTTTATTTATTCTCAAATATAAATAAATAAATATAAACGTCTATTTTTCTGAAATTCGTATGATTCTATTCTTAATACTTTCACTTATTCATGTCTTCAATGACAAGCTATAGTGATATTTATTCATCGATACCCAATCATATATTCAGAATATTCACACGACATCCCAAATATTATATATTTCTTCTTTCAACATACATATACTACAGTGATACTTATTTCATTCAAAATTTAAGAGAATATCCCTGCAGTGGCACGAAACAAGGAGTTTTGAGAAATTGTGACGCTGCGAAATCTCTCTCCTCAACCTAACTCACATTACGCTGACGAAAGATTTGGTATCTCCTAAATGCTATTTCAGTTCGTCGTAATGAAATAAAGAGAGCTAAAAGCAATTGTTTAAATGTTTATATTATTTTTAAATAAAGCTTAATATCAATCAAATTTATGGGAATTACTAAGCAAAAATGGACGGTCGGCGTTTCCAACTACAGACGCACAATGTTCAAAACGACAGATCTAGCATAAAATTAGTTTATTATCATTTTCCACGTGTTTTTAAGCAGCTTATTTTCAGAAAAAAAAGTTTTAAAAAAATCATGGTTTTTGAGATAGTTCATCAATTTTTAAGATCGACTAATTGACTAATTTTTTTTTAGACATTGCGCACATTAAATTCCTTTTACAACCTTGAAATTTTTAAGTAGGCATTGAATTGACAGTATTCTTTATTTATTTCGAAATAAAAACATGTCTTGTTAAAAAAAAAAAAATCGTTGAAATATATTATAGCAAACTAATATATTTATAATTAATTAAATGTATGCTGATTTCACTTACAGAAAATACATGATATTTTGCCTAATTTGTGTCGATATTAAGATAGAACCGACCCGATCTTTTTTATATCGGAACTATGTACTGCAACATGGAGAAAGTGCCCATCTGCCTTATTTCGTAGCTGGCACTACTACTACTGTAGTATATGTATTAAATTATTGTATATATTGAAAAAAAAAACATCACAATAAATGTTTATTTGAAAGGATGATTTTCGAACTAACACTCTGGTGCATATAACAATAATTCTGTTTTATAGGTAATGTATAATGCAAAGGGCCTTTGATGGTTGAATTTTGTTTTGGCTTTGACTCACATTTAGTAAGAAAGTTTTGTCCAAATAAAAAAAGAAACAAATTAATTTAAGATATTATTATAGATAAATGAATCTTAGCTTATTATTAATTTCATGCACATTTTAAAGAAAAGTGGATAACATTTTAATGCAATTAAGTAGCCTTAAAAAATATGTATAGTATACAATTAATATAAAAGTTCAAATCTAAATATTAACAATGAAGTTATTAAAATTAATATTCCAAAACAAAGGTTACTTCAACTAAAGGAATCAGTAATTTCTAAAGCAATTATAATGTAATATATAAATAAAAACGCAACGGAACGTCCATCGATGTTCTCAAATGATTAACTGAAATTTGAAGTGGAAATACTTTTTTTTTTCACGATTTCCTCACTACTTTGAGTACACGTTCATTATACCGTATTATTGCTAATACTGGTCAATTATAGATAATTTTCTTTTTTTGCAATATAAAGGTAATAAATAAAGAAATACAGTACACCTTTTAAGCTGTAAGCAACTAAAATTTTACATGTAGGCTATCTACGATATAAGAAACGCTATCTACTATTTTATATTTGGTGTCTACAACAAATGGAAAGTTGAAAATCACGACTTCATGTATTTTCCATAAAAAATGTTTGATCCCTTTAGTTCTAGTTCGCACATATTTCCCAATTTGTTATGCAATTATTCGGGGTCAGAAATCATAGAAAAAAAAAAGACAGAAAAATTTCCGGAAAAAAAGTGTCTGCATAGATGACTGATGGCAGTTAGGAAAGTAAACTTGTAAAAATAGATGTATGAAAATGATTTGCTCACGTGGCTAACGAGTGTGCCAGTTGTGTCTTCTAAGCACAAAGAGTAAAGCTGGCAATAAAAATGTCGTATCTGAAACATTAAAAATATGAGTAAATTATCGTTTTTAATAGAATAGTGAGAAAATCTATTAAGTTGGAATATACTTTAATAAATTTTCCCACTGATTTATATGAAAAGATGAAGCGACCTATCTTACCCTATCTTTAGTGAGTCTTTTTTAAAATATTACAGATACTACTGATAGTAATAAATTTTATATAAATATGATAAAACTCTACCTCTAATTTCACTACTTCAGTAGAATGTGCCACACACCAAATTTTATAAAACTCATAGATTGCACTATAGATGAACAAAAATACCATAGCGATCTTACAATGTGTTTGATTACTGTAAATGAACCCACCGACAGTACCAACCGCGTAAAAAATGAACACAGTGGCACCGTAGGTGCTGCAAAACACCACTAGCATTATACGAGAATAGAAATTTTGAACCATCTCCAAGAAGATCCCTTCCAGTCTTCGTTGCCGTAAGATAAGTCGCCAAGTGTCTTTCTTATGGTTGAAGTTCTCTTTTAAACTGTAGGTGTAAAGGAAGGATCTTACCTGGAACATCTTATCGTTAATAGAATAAAGTGGAGTAACATACTGTGCTAAGGAAATGTACAGAACTACATCGCAACCCATGAACATAGGCACAACATATAGTGGAAGCGTAATGTTAAAACTAATGAAAAAAATTATGGTATTGATGAAGATACTGCTCAATCCAACCAGCAGCCAGTCGTTATAATTCTTAGCTTTGAGCTTGATTGGTACCGCTTCCAAATTGGCGATGAAAACTTCCAAGGAGGAAGTCTTCAAGTTCACGATTAAGAATAAGACGGTGACAATAACGCGTATGATCATCAATAACTGAACGATTACAGTCGCGAACCAATTGGATTCCCACAGTGTCACGGAGAGTAATGCGGGGACCAGGTTGGCTGAGAACAGAAGAGCCAATACGAAATGAACAGCAACTTGCACAACTGACGGTCTGCGTTTGCAGTTGAATGGAAATCCGAAATATCTCAAGAATTCGAAAGCCATAGTTCCCATGATCCTGTCTTGTCTTGTAATGTTCCAAGGGGCGGGGCACGTCCAAGAGTCAATATCCAAATGGGTTAATGTAATTGATGTTGATGGAAACTGGCAATAGTTTATTTATCATTAATATAGAGACAAAATCAATCAAATTCCTTTCTAGTTGATAATATCACGTCAATATTTGCTTATTTTCGTTACGTTAAAATATCACTCCCCCTTCCCTCCTCAGGTATATAACCACTTAATTTGTTACACACTTTACTAGACTGGTCAAGGGCTTAATCTTGTTAAAAGTCAATATTTTTTTGTGATGTTAAGTTGCCAGTGGGGGTGGGAGGAAAGGTATTTATTAAACTAACGCAATTAGAGCTTTTGTGATCTATTGTATTTACCTTCGACCCAAAGTCCCATAAATTTTTTGAAACATAGTTGAAATATAATGAAAACCGGATTTAGCTAACAGCCCCAGAGCTCGAGAAGCCCATTATCATAAAAAAAAAAATTTATATAAAAAAGAAAAAAAATATTTATGACGAGTTAAGAAAGTCATCATTTAACTTTTTCTTTCAAAGTAGATTGTTTATGAAACTATATAGATTTACAATTTGAAGCAATTACATAGCTATGGGACGAATCTCGTGGAATCATTATTTGGAGTCCAAAGATTTCAACTGTATGTGCAGTGAGTTTCAAAAAATGAGCCACAAAGATCTTTAAAACTCAAACAAGCCTACACCTTCAAACCTCTTATTTTTCTTGTTATGAGACGGAAAGTAAAATGTTTCGATTCTATTAAAATTTTCAAAAAGCTTTCACAGACTCTCCTATAGGACCCCATTACTTCGCCCAGTGGAAATCCCATAGAATATGCTCAGCCTTTTACAGCATCCTCTAAGTCCCATTAATTACATTCTTTTAACGTTTATCTAATATAGATCAACAGTTTTTTTTTTCGTTTCCTTTTTCTGATTAAGTATTTTAAATATTATTATTATTATTTTTTTACTGTTGATTTTTATATCTTTCTTTTACAAAAAAAATTGTATTAATGATTTTAATAAAAATTTCTTTATACCACTTACACGTTTATTTTTATCGTATTTAATATGTTTACTGATTTATTTTTATTAAGTTAATAGTAAAGTCGGGTATGTTTTTTTTTTATAATCGACCTATAGCCCGTGGTACGGTATAGTCTTCATTAAATCGGGTGCTTCTCAAAGCTACCTAAAAATCAGCTACCCCATTGCTCACTTGAGAATGATTGCCCAACTACAACTCTCCGATAAATACATTAAATAAATTATTCTGTGTCAGTCCACACAAATATATTTTAGTCCCACAAAATCCATGTCCTGCTTGTGATGGAACGGCATTGGAGGATTGTTTCCATTTTTTGACAAACTGCTCCGCATATCATGAGAACCGAATCCGATACATGCCAAAACTAAGCTATATTAACCAAAACCAGTTGTATGAATTTCTGTCAGTACCCTCAGGATTGGATAGTAAACTTCTTTTTATAGTGCTGGATACCTATCATCACAATATATTGTTTGTTATTAGTTTATATAAACGATCTTAAACTCACAGTTTTTGTAAAATTACTACAATTGATTATTTATTTTACAGGCTAACTCTATTTGTACGGGGGTAACCCCATAAGCAAATAAATAAATTATTATACCACATATTACTAAGAATTATTTACTTAGATTCATCAAAGAGTTTAGTAAAACTCCAGTAACCTAGCGACCTGTTTCTCGTCTACATTTTTGTTAACCAGGTTCGTAAGGTTACCGAAAACTGAGATAATTACCAAACTGCGATTCTTATCGTTGATGCTGGAAATTTTGGGTCCAATTAAATATAAAATTGATTCAACAGCAACTTTTACAGGCGAAATGGCTGACAAAATTCTTCATCTGACCATTGTAAAAAATAATTTGGTCGAGGACGGAATACTTTTTATTATTATTATTGTCAGAGCAACTAATTCTTTGAAGCCTGTCTGTCAAATCGTTCAAATGAATTTATTCAATATAAATCTATTTTACTTAATTTGGAAAGAAACAGAATAATACAATACACTTTCGATAGACAACAGAGACAACTGAAACTATGGAAGGTTTCTTGCATGGTTACCTAACTAAACCTAGATTTGCTCTGAATCTCAGTTTAACTGGATATCATTGGTCGGTAGAGTTTACACTAGATTTGAAAGTTGACTTTTCTTATGCAATAGATGATTATTGATTTTATCTGATGATTATTCTTTTAATTTAAAAAATCATAATTTAAACTGTGGTTGTGCAACCAATCCTAACCCAACTAATTTAAATGATATTTAATAATTATTTTATGAATAGTAAATAAAATTATAAACAAATTTATATGGACCACTCTATATGGACTCGCCCTGAAGTCCTAAGGGATAACAATGTTTTACGATTTTAAATGATAACCGTACAGGGAACAAAATTGAAATATTCTGAAGAACAAAATCGTTCAAAATTCAATTTTAAGCAAGCCTATTATATTATAATGATTTGAGTTTTCTAGACCAGCTGAAGAAATTCAAATCATGATAATGTGCATCCCATGGTAATGGCGGCCTGAATAATGGGGACGAATCCTTGCGGGACAAGGATTTCTGAAACAACTTTAATCCTTAGGTTTATTTTTATTTCAAATTTCCACTAAGTTTGCACGAAAATCGTCAAAAAATATAAAACATTTTAGGTGGTTGACGACTTCAGGGGGCATTGCATCAAATGAGCACTCGATTTGCCAATGTATACACGTAAATAGTCAATCATAGCACTCATTTTTCATTAGTGAGATATAAAATAACAATAATTAGAGATACATAATTATTGATATATAATGTCATATATCGTGCGTGACTTGTGGAATAAATTTTATAATTGAAATAAATTAAATTATTGTAGTTTTTATTATGTAACAATTAAAATGTAATTGTATGTTATTAATAATATTACTGTAGTATAAATTGTATTTTTATTTCTAAGGATAGAAATCAGTACCCCAAAGCTATTCTATTAATGGATAATTTTTAATTAATTCATAGAGATACTAATTATTTAATATAGCAAATAAAAATATATATAAATTTCAACTGACATATCGCTAGTTCAACAGTCTAACATTTCAAATAACGGTAATTTTGAGATATGCTTGTAATCTCAACAAAAATAGTAAGATATATATAGTTTCAAACTGTTATATCTCCATTTTTTTTAACTTAGATTTAATGATGTTTTAGAATGGATATGTGTTTTACTGTTTAGATCTTACCCTTATTGCTAAAATGACATGCATATCTCAAAATAACCATTTTTTGACATGTTACACTGTTGAACTGAGACATCAATATAGTGAATATATATATACATATAGTTGATCACGTTATATTTTAAAAGCTGGGAATTTACAAAAGTGATTTTACTATAAAGCATAAATAAATATATATTTTATACAAGTATTTTACAATAAAATTAGATATAATTAACAGAGGATAGATTATGATTGCGGTCTCAATTTTATCCAATCTGGACGAGGGTGTCTACGGGATACGGGTTGGGATTGTACAGCTGCTGCGGTTCCTGTTCCTGCTGGCAGTCGGTCGTTGGGCTTCCGTGGAAAGTGAATGGCCAGCTCTGAAACAAGATATTAGTAAATATTATTTTAATTAGTGAGGATAACAATCAAAGCATCTCCTAGTTCAATAAGAGAATACTGAGCCCTATAGAGAAAATGGTTGATATTTTTTTTCAAAATCTATGTGAGATTTACGACGATAGAAGAATAAATAATTTTGTTTCTTTTTTAATTGTATCATTTTATTTGTTCTAGATAAATGTTGTTTTATTTTTTTTTAATACTCTTGATATACTAGGAATACACACATTTCAATGTTAATTTTATTCTACATACATATGGTATGCGGTTTCGCGGTTACAATTTCTTAATAAACTCTTCTTGCATAGTGATACAATGCAAGAAAAAAAAATATATTTGTTAGATTATGCTTTGTATTATAGCAGAAGTTTCTTTAGTAGTAGAATCTGAATAAACTAGTAAATAAAATAAAAAGAAATATGATATAAATAAATTAATTGATATATATTTACGTCTCAACACTCTTTTTACATCATCTAACGTTTCGGACATCTACGAGGAAAATCTAACAATTAACAGATTACTACACATTCATTTGTAACAATTTTAACAATCACATTATAGAGAAAGTGGTTGACATTTTTTCAAAACCTCACATAATTTACGACGATAGAAGAATAAATAATTTTGTTTCTTTTTGTTGACTCCTGAACGACATATATGTTACTGTCCTCTCTCTCTCTCTCTCTCTCTCTCTCTCTCTCTCTCTCTCTCTCTCTCTCTC
>NW_027112074.1:915606-920242 GCF_000696795.3 Halyomorpha halys | reverse complement strand
CCCCCCCTCCCTCCCAGCCAACATTTTGGTTTGAAAAATGTTTGTTCAAAACTGCTTGAACACAAGCTGACCACAATTCTCAAAACTTGGAATACACGTGAGAAGAGTGATAAGTGAAAGTTGTACTTTCCGTAGTTAACGGAAGGATAAAGACCTGTTTATCTTATATTACAGCATCATACAATATCTCATATAAAGATTACGCAGTTCATCTGATTTACTATGTATGGTTAGTGTTTTATAGTTGTTGATCTATATAAGAGTGAAGAGTCTAAAAGTATTTTTTACTTCATATCCCTTCTTTGAAAGTGGGTTCATTCTTAAAAAATAAATCCCCGATCACAAGAAATAACCACTTGTAAACGAAGGGATAAACAGGGTAGAAGTAAACAAGAGGCGGTAAGGAGGGCAATAAACAGTAAATAGACATCAACATCAACAAAGTTATATCGCAGCGCTTTGTGTCAACTTGGCAGCAGATGTCCACAGACTATTTAGTTTTTTTTTTCGCTGGGCCTCCTTTTCTTGACTAATTTTATTAGCCTAGATCGTGCCATCGTAAATCCATTCGACTTCTAAGTGTCAGCTTAAGGATTTCGGGATAGAATTATTAGACGGTACAAAAAGTAAGTGAGTAGAATGATTCACGAAGATAGGCTTTTAAACCCAAGAGGAAAATTAAAAAGATTGGTATTAAATAAAAAGCCACTTTGATTATTAGGTGTATCTTTAATGTCCAGATAAAAAATGAAGTTAGTTCACCCCAATTTTTGATTACCTACTTTAATTAAAACTATATCTAGTTACTGAGGAAAAATTGGAAATTGAGTTTGCCAACCATATATATGGGAAAGAACGACGGAAGCTACTTTAAAACGTTACAAAAAATTATTTTTTTGTTCAGAGTTGCATATCTTTTAAACTACCAACAACACTAAAAAACATCATTTAAAGTTGGGTAAATTTGCCAAAAAATAAGTCCAAGTAGTTCTCGAGATTCAGTTTTCAAATGGCAACATTTTTCCAAATGAAAAAATTACATATATGTAGTGAATTTCTTTTGGCAAATATGATGGAAACTACTCGATTGAGTATATATTGATATTTCAAGTTTCCATGATTTTAGCCAAAATCGATCAACGATTTTTCATCATTTGGATAAAAATGTTCTTTTATGAAAAACTGTATCTCGAAAACCAATTAACGTTAATAGATAAAAGCACATATTTAAAAACTTTAGTCCACTTTAAATACTGTGCTATGAGGTGTTTATAGTGTTTTACATAATTCTAAGGATATGGAGATCCATATGAAATATGTGGGAAAATGTTAGATTTTTTCGAATAAAATAAACTTCGTGGTGTTTGCACCTTAAGTTTTCAATATTTACTTTTTAATAGCATTTGCTGTATCTCTCGGATACTCTAGGTAAAATTTGAACCTTTTTCTAGCAAAAAACAAGTGCTTATTAATTAATAATCTTTTAAAAATCAGGATTACCGTAAGGTTGTGTCACAAGATAAGGATAGCACTTGTAAATTTCATTGATAAATTTCAGTATCAATATGTTATTAAACATAAATATCTCGATTATCATGAATTAAATTATCATAAAACAGGCCGATATTTATGAAAAAAATTTAGAGATGATTCAATTATATTTTTATACATATATAGTTAATCTAATCATAAAGGAATGTAAACTGTAAATTATACATATCAATAGACGTACGTATAATTGTTGTATAAGTCAAATTCGTGAGGTAGATTAGGCGGATTTTTGGACTGTATAAAAAAATATTCTCTAAAAATCAAATATGAACTTAACCGAAAGGTAAAGACTTGACTGTAAGAAGTATTAGAAGCATAGTTGTTTTAAATCAGATGAAAGATCAATTTTTTAATCAAATTTATAAATGAGGGCATGACCATTTTATATTTGATGGCCACTTCACACAATCTAAAATATTTTAAAAATACAAAAAAGAGCTAAATGCAAATCATCAGACGCAGTGCGTTCAAAGGTGAAGAGTGAAAATTCGAGATAATATATTGATCGCTCTTCAATAGGAAACTATACAACAGTATCTTTAACTCAATTTATATTTTCATTATGTTAATTCTAGTACTACATATAATTCTTACCTATTTGCTATGTTTATTTTATTTTTATTTTTATTATTATGTACTTTTAGTCCTTGTTTTAAATAATTAGTTGTTTTTTCTCCAGCCTCATGTTTAATTGTATCATTTTATTTGTTCTAGATAAATGTTGTTTTATTTTTTTTTAATACTCTTGATATACTAGGAATACACACATTTCAATGTTGATTTCATTCTACATACATATAAAGGGTATTCATGATCTTTAGTTTAACATGTTAAAGCGTGTTAAATGGAAAAACTGATGTTAAATGGAGAAATATTTCCTTCTTTTACCATGTTAATATATAATATAACATGTACCATAAATGAGTCTGTTACTAGGTCTGTTATATGTAGAATGACGTCACGAAACAGACCAACTGAGCTTGTCACCGTTTTATTTGTTGTATTAGATTATTCATAGTTTGTGTTTTTTGTTTTTCTTTTGTCTTGTGTTTTGGACTTTTAAAAAACACAATCAGTAGCCAAAGTTTTACACTTCTACTTTTCACTTATTTTAGGCATGTTGTAATAAATTACTGTAATCAAAACTTAGAAGTAAACAATAACATGAAGTTTTGGAAGGAAAGGGTACTAAACAACTTGCTCAGAAAATCCGCTAGGAGCTCTTATGCATTTAATATGACTTTAAATAGGGCTGCTCACAATGCTGTAGTTATAACATTTAGCTTGGTAAAACATTTTACATTTAACACAATATCATGAATACCCTTATAGTATGCGGTTTCGCATAGAGTATGTACAATTTCTAAATAAACTCTTCTTGCATAGGAATACAATGCAAGAAAAAAAAAAATATTTGTTAGATTATGCTTTGTATTATAGCATAAGTTTCTTTAGGAGTAGAATCTGAATAAGCTAATAAATAAAACAAAAAGAAATATGATATAAATAAATTAATTGATATATATTTACGTCTCAACACTCTTTATTACATCATTTAACGTTTCGGGCTATTCGGCTATCCATGAGGAAAATTTAACAATTAAAGATTATTACACATTCATTTGTAACAATTTTAACAACCCATTATTATTGATAATTTAACATACGTTAAATATAAATTTACACTTTACATCCAATTCTTATAAACGTTTTGTAGACGATTCTACCCAGGTCATTAATTTCAAGTCAAATTACCCTATGAAACAATAAATTAATAGGGAACCATATTAATTATTAATAAGCCTATCTAAGCTTTGTCTAGTTACTCATTTTGTCACAATTTCATTAATTTTGAAAGTTTTTATTTTTAGATCAACTTAACACTATCAACTATCATATTATAGTTAATTTATTTCAAATTGCATTTTGGTCTAAATTTTTATTAATTTTATTATTAAAATTAATTTTAAATAGTAACATAAATTTTACCCATATTTTTTTTTTATTAAAATCTCTGCATAGTGTTGGTTCAAATTTCTTGTATTTGTTTTAAAATTTACTGTATAATTGATGTTCTCTGAAATATAAATCGACTCAAGTATTTTTCTTTTGAAATTGTTTTCTTTATGTAAAATTATGGTGTTATCAAAATCAAATTTGTGTTGGATTTTAGTTGCATGCTGCACTAGTGCTGTTTTATTGGGATCCTTCTCTTTATTTCTGATATTATTACGGTTGATATATTCTATCAACTAACAATTGCTTAGTTTCACCTATATAGATAGCTGGAAAATTTAAACACGGAATTTTATTTATTAATCCTAATCGAATTTGTATATCAGTTTTGTCCTTCAAATTGCTATAATAATTTTTTATTTTAATATTTGGTCTGTAACATAAAGAATGTTTCATCAATTTCATAAATCTTCAAATGATTTCTAGATATCTTCTGATAAATCTTTTATGTAGTTGTTTTCCATCCTATCTTTGCATTTTTTGAGGTGTATATCCTAAATTTTGTAAATTAGTTTTTTAAAAATATATTTGGAAAAGTTTTACCCAAAAAAATTATTAATGAAATTTTGACAAAATAGGTAACTAGACATAAGCTTAGGTAGGCTTATTAATTTGTTGTAATTGCATATTTCATTTGCCTTGTACTTAATGACCTGGGCAGAATAGCATGCAAAAGTTTTTTTTTTAAGAATTGGATGTCAGGTATAAATTTATATTTAAGGTATGTTAAATTATTAATAATAATGTTGTTTTTAAGATTGTTACAAATGTATTTATAATAAGCTGTTAATTGTTAGATTGTCCTTGAGGGTGGCCAAATTGGCCGAAACGTTGGACTGTTGTTATAATAAAGAGTGTTGAGACATATATGGATATAAATGGATAAATACTAATCTCAAGAAATTAAAAAGATTATATATAAAATAAATATGATTTTAGCCATTAGGCATGTGGGTAGTGGTAGTTGTCTAAATAGCTTCTTATTAGGAATCGACCTTGGCAACAAAGTGACAGCTCTAATTAGTAATTTATTACTTAATGCAGCTAACTATTATCAAATGACAGAGAA
>NW_027112074.1:909054-915556 GCF_000696795.3 Halyomorpha halys | reverse complement strand
TATTTAGGCAGCATAGATAAATAAATAAAGTATTTCTCTCTCTTCTTCTCATCTGTTGAATATTTAAAGTCTTCAGAAATATTTTCAATCAATAAATTAATTTAGGCGTTGAGTATTTCATGTGTATATATTAATAGATTTTA
Source organism: Halyomorpha halys (assembly GCF_000696795.3). Lineage (NCBI taxonomy): Eukaryota > Metazoa > Arthropoda > Insecta > Hemiptera > Pentatomidae > Halyomorpha > Halyomorpha halys. The sequence continues at coordinate 915,413 of NW_027112074.1, read as the reverse complement.
GTCGCAGTATCATTCTTTTATATCTATTACTTGTAATTCGATAACTCTTACAAATAAATAGCTTTGAGTGATTCCCATGAGACACTAATAGCCGACAAGAAAAACCTATCCAAGGAGGCTGTTTGGTTGCCGGAAGGGCTTCAACATGTGAACAAACACTACAGAGCTGGCCAACAGAAAACAAACAGTTGTTAGCAAACTCAACAGCATCTCTCTTGACTGATGAGATGTTCATGTGTAATATAGAGTGCTCAGATAGTTATACCAATGGAAGGAATAAGAAATATTTTTTGCCAATCGACTCTAGTTTTAGGAGTATTGCAACTGGTCAAAAACGTTTTCTACTATTCTATGTGTACAGGATCTGTGGTGTACTCAATGTACTCAATTCTTACAATCCAAAATCCTTTGTAAAATGTCCCTCACTAGTCATAAATAAAATGATCCAAAATGAATTCAGTATTCCATATGTTGCCAATATGACCCAAAATAGATATCTATCCTTTCATGATAACCACCCAAGTTCACTTGTTTCTAATCACGCTTTCTCTATAATTCCTAATAATCCTCCGAGGTGACTGAAAGAATGAAAGCCTTGAGACCTTCGAGTGCAGTCTGTGACCTTCTACAGAATACAGTATTACAACACCATAGTTCACACATATTTGTTATATTATATTGATTTATTACAGATGTTAGATTCAATAATTTTTTTTAAAATATATATATATATAAATAAAGGCTGTAAATAAAGGATAAAAATACACATAACGTGATGATAGAAATAGACCGCTCTAACATAAGCCACCTGTAGCCGGTACGCAGTGGGAATAGAATATTCTCTATCTTAAGGTCTGCCGCTTTAGGCAGTATCTCCGTCAGCATCGATAATGAAGTTTTGTCATAATAAAACGGCCCTGAAAGCTCACGAATGCCATCATTAAAGTGATGTAACCGTCAAAAATTTCGGTGAAAAAAACAATATTATCTTATCAAAAGTATCAAGAACAGTGTCATGAAACTTGATATTAGCTATTGATTCTCCCATACGTTGGGAAAGGTCAGGTGGGGATAGTAAAACAATAATTAATTGTCTCTTTTTTGTTCTATAATTGAGCCGTTGATTGGAAAAGTGGTGTAAGTCAAACCTAGAGCTTTGAGATCCACATAAGAACCATTAGAAGGGGAGTTGATCGTCATCAGAATTTCTTCAAAATATGCCACCCGGTTCTTATTTGACTCCTGAGAGGTACAAAATTTATAGAACTGACTCTTGTTTGATTTATTATAGGTTGATGCTTTCAAAAATACATGGTTTTCAAACTATTGTAGAAAAAAAAATTGTTGTATATTAAAATACATTTTACAATTTATTTTAATTACTACTATTATGATTGACAAATTAGTGGTATTGTTGATATTTTGAAAAAAAAGTAGAATTTTTTTCCAATCCTCATGCTGCATATAAAATGAAAATACTGTGTATTTTTGATAATCTGAACGGGCTTAAAAAAGTTACTTTTTTTTTTCTTTATAAAACTCTGCAGGCAATAACTTTTTTTTAAAATAAAACTGCTCGTGTGTAAAGGTCATTTATAACTTCTCGATCTATAGGCAAGTTATTGTATCCACCGTGAAAATCGAAAGTGGACGTTTTTACAGTTTCTATATCGGGTAATCTAATAATAAATAAAAGTATTCATTATATATTTTGTTGGAATTAGAAAATCCTCCCCCCAGAAAAAAAAATATCATGAATAAATAAAATGATACAATTAAAAATAAGGTTGGAGAAAAAAATAACTAATTAATTAAAACTATAACTAAAAATACATGAATAATAATAAATATAGTAATTCATAGATTAGAATTAAATTTAGTGCTAGAATAAAGTATAATGCAAATATCATAAATTCAGTTAAACATACTATTGTATAGGTTTTTAAAGACGAGGAATCAAATGTATAAATCATTTGATCCTGAAAAACTAATTTAATTAACTATTAGAGAAAAAAAATAAAACTCACACTATTATTCATATATAATTCACTCACCCATTGTATCATATATTTCATTTTCTGTCATATTGTTCAATTTTGTAAATTCAAATTTGTTTTTTCATTTTTTTTTTAGACACCACTTACATATCTTATAGGTACAATATATGTACAATATCTTCTTACCTACATAATATTATATTTCATCTTTCACTGTTATCTGCTATCTACACCTCATAATTTAACTAACAGCAGAAATATTTATAATACAAATTTTGTTGGTGAACTCTTTTTTTCACGATTTAAATAAATCCATATTAAGAGTATTTTTCATTTTTATGTATACTTTTTTCACTTATATATGAACGATCTTATAGTTAATAAGAAATTATCACTTAGAATTAATGGGGATGCAAAAGGAAACGATTTTTTTCTAAATTCTTTAAATTTCTAACTGTCAAATTTCCTACAAAATATGTGAAAAAAAATAGTTATGTACATTCATATTTTTGAATTTCTTTACACCATTTCCCTAATACTCTCTGTAATCCGAAAACCCCTCTGCGGTAATTGGTTTGGATTATCGAAATTACGCTGTACATGCAATACTTTTTTAGAATGACCTATAAAACACCTCTAGCAGAATCTATTGTGAATCTATAAGTTTTTAGCCAAACCAGGTGAAATTCGGCTACTTTCCCAATTTGAAAAATCTATATTAAATACTACTCATGTGTAAAATATGAAGTAAAAAATGGTATGTAATGTATTTAGTTGGTATCACTAATCCAGAAAAAAAAATAGATAATCTCAGATTTATCTGGCTTTAGGTGATTTCATGTGGAATGACATTTTAGAAATTAAAGGCTTTGTTTCTTGAATCCTCCAACTATATCCTATTAATTGTTTTTGTGTTATTTATTCATTTTTGAGTTTTTTTCCCTTTTAAAAAAAATATGACAATAGAAACTTTAAATCTACTTAAATGCACATGTGGTGCGTGCCATCAATGAATAGTAAACTCTATAATCCTATATCACGACCCTTGAAAAATTATTTCAAAACTGGAAGATTAATATTAATTCCACAAAATCATCTTTACCCTCCGTCGTAAGCCCATGAACTGCACTAATAGCTAGGAATACAACGAACGATTAACTTAGAATCCCCATAATATAGAGAAAACTGCTCGTTGTTTCCGACTATCATAACACTTACTAGAGAACCCGTCCAATTAACTAAAAAATAATAGTTTACATAACTTATAACAAGGCCTATTTGAACATACAGAGTTGAGCATTGGGACACCTCAAAACCACGGAATTGCTAAAGTAAGCAGTCTTTATAAACCGAAATCCTTCGTAAAATCTACAGTGCTACTTATTTTTGTACAAATTATATCATCCATAATGACTCTAAGGTTTCACGTGTTACCAATTTGGCCCGAACCTGATTCAATTATTCTATGATAAGTCCTAAACTACCCAAACCTACTTGTTTCTAACGTCCTCTTCATTCATAGTCCTTCAAGGCGTCTCAATAGTGGATGGAACTCCAAACGTTCTTTTTGATAGGGGTATTCATGATCTTTAGTTTAGCATGTTAAATAGAAAAACTCATGTTAAATGGAGAAATATTTCTTTCTTTTAGCATGTTAAAACGATATAACATATAACATGGTTGAGAGTCTGTTAGTAGGTCTGCTAAATGGAGAATGACGTCACGCAACAGACCAGCTGAGGTTTGTTTGTTGTAGTGTTAGGTTACTTGTTCGTAGTTGGTGTTTTGATTGTGTATTAATATTATTATGGATGTTTTTAAATCTAATAAACCGATGGATGACAATAATAATAATGTAATGACAGCTGTCATTTAGGTCATCTTGATTTTCTTCCTCACAACTTAGAAGATCAACAAGACTAACTTTCAAGCAACTTCTACTTTTCAGTCATTTTAGGCATGTTGTAATAAATTACATAAATCAAAACTTAAAAGTAAACAATAACATGAAGTTTTGGAAGGAAAGGTTATAAAACAAGTTGGGCAAAAAATCCGCTAGGAGCTCTTATGCATTTAACATGGACTTTAAATATGACTGCTCACAAACCTATACTTATAACATTTAACATGGTAAAACATTTTAAATTTAACACAACATCATGAATACGCCTAATAAAGAAATGTTATTGGAGTTTTACCAATGGATAATTTTCCACAAGCCTCAGGTTTTCGATTTCAGGGGCTTCTTAAATATTGCTCTATCTCAAGGTCTCTCCTTCCCGTTTTAAGCTAATATTTCGAAAGAGATAGTCCTCGCTCTCCGGGGGTTTAGCGGGGCGGGTCCGGCGGGGAAGGATGGCATTTTTTTAGTGTTACGATCTCCTCTTGTGAGATTGTGACCAACCTACTCGCTATAATTGTCCGTTATAACATAATTGTCATCACATTTACTTGTATTTGTTTTTTTTTTTTTTTTTTTTATCTAATATAGTTATGAATTTCGATAAATAAATTTTAAATAAGAAAACTACTCACAAAGCTGACTGGATGAGGTAGAGATGGTTGGGGCTGGCCGGCGCCGAGAACCCTGCGTAGGTGTGCGATGTAGCTCGTAGCGAGGCGTAAGGTATCCAGCTTGGAGAGCTTGGTGTCCGGTGGTACCCAGGGCAGGGTCGTCTTCAAGCGGCTGAACGCTCGCGAGAGGACTCTCATCCTCGCTCGCTCCCGTGCGTTAGCTGCGTTCCTCGCCGGCCGTTCTTCCTCCTCCGAGTCCGTCTCCAGGCTTCGCCGTCTGGGCATCTGCAACAATCGTGCCGCTTAGAAAAGAACTTAAAAAGTAATAATATAAATCTTGTGTAATAGACATAAAAGAATAATACTGCGACGAAGATCTAATAACATATTTACTCACACCAGAAATTTTCAACAACTACTGATTAATTTATTGTTAAATATAATTTCTATATATTGAATATTCTACAAATGATATATAAAATTTTTTTTTTCTGTAAACCATTATCCCTAAGTATCATCTAACTATGAGGACTCAAACAGTATTAATAAAATGTTTTTCAATAATTTCATAATTAATAGAATAATAACTAATTTCATTCTCAGTACTTCTCACCATGTTTCTGTAGTACATGTTCTGCTTCTGTAGTCTGTAGCTGACCAGGAATGTAGTGTATTATTGAGTTACTAAAAGTTACATACTAAGGCTCGCTGTTCCACATGATTATACTGATCATCCAACTATCCTTTTCATCATTACTTTTTTAATCATATTATATAGTAAGTCTATTCCAAAGTCCAATTTTATAATATAAATCTTGAATGATATATACTTTCCATGAGATTCCTTTAGCCATGAAAAATTAAATAATAAATATTTTTTTTACTAGCATAAATTCCAATTTTTTAAATACAAAACAACGAAGTTTCGTAGTCCTCCGTCTTTTCAAGGTTCTCTACTATTTTTAACGATATAAAGATAAATATAATTATACACTTATTTTAAAATTATTATTAACTAAAAATAGTATATACTACCTTGGAAAAGACAAGATATTACAAATGCTAGCTGTTCCCTGTGTCCAAATCTATACAATCTAATTTTGGAAATTTTTAAATTGGAAAGCTTAGAAAAGCATAAAACAGGATAAGAATTAGGGTCGATTCCATTTTAAAAATGATGTTTTAAATATTGACGAAATGAGTTTATATAGATATCGACACAGGGAACAACTAGTATTTGTGATATACTACAATTTGTTTGTTGAAAGCAATATATACTAATTTTTCAATTAATAATAATTTTAAAAATAATTGTGTAATTATATTTATTATTTAATTTTACATTACTAATAATTGTAGTAATCTCATGCAAAATATATATCATTCAAGATTTATACAATAAAATTGGACTTTTCTAATGTAGAGGTTTATTATATAATATGATTGAAAAAGTAATAATAAAAAAGAATAATTGGACGAACAATACAATCATGCGGAACTGTGTACCTTAGTAATTACTTATTTAATTTTGTGGGACTTAATATACAGACTACACTCATGGTCACTAACTGTCTATAGAAGTAAATTATGTACTAGTAAAACATGAGTAGCAGAGAATGAAAGTAATTGTTTTTAATGAAGAAAGATTTGATTTGAACTGTATGACCCACAAATTAAGATGAAACTTAGAGGTAATGGTTTAGATAAAAAGACAGCAACTTTTTTTATTGTTGAATTGTGAAAGGGTGAAATTGGAGGAGCATAAATGAAAAAGAAAAATAGGAATGTATGAAACATTTGTATTTGTTGTACAGACCGAAATGGATTGTAAAAGGAAACTGTAGGGGT
>NW_027112074.1:905483-908124 GCF_000696795.3 Halyomorpha halys | reverse complement strand
CGCAAACCTGCAACAAACAATAAAGTTACGAAACGTCGCCTTCATATAGTTGTCTTGTTGACTTATCCCCAAGATTCACAAATATATATATATATTTACTATGTGGTTACGGAAGTACTGTTACTGGCCCAACGGTTGTGTAAGAAGGCGATGTTGTCAGAATCACGTTAGAAAGCTCGATCCCCTCGAATGGTCATGGGTTGACTACTTTCTAAGGAAGCACGGTTTTTAGAACAACGGTTATACAAGGAGGTGATTTCTTCAAGATCGTGCTCAAACGCCAGATTTTTCTCTAATTCACACACTTTATGAGGCTGGATGGACCTCAGGAGGGCTCCAGAACCCCCAGACATAAAATACGTAAGACATAATGTAATAAAGTAGATCAAGAAACCAGATACCTATTTCAGAACTCTCAAAATGTTGAAAGAATGAATTGATAACGTCAAGTAAAGTTACATGATCAATATGATTGCGAATCTCAATTAATACAGAGAGATCACATTTATTAAATGTAGTCAAATGTGAAGTCTATGGTGACAGCTGTGCAGCCACTAACATCATGTAAACTATAATTTGCTGTCTGGTTGATAGTTGGTAGTATCTGATCATAAAAAAACTTGCATGATAGATGTCTGTGATGTAGAAATGTGCCTTAGACATGGTGCCGTGGTTTGGTCTGAACTTCAAAAAAATAGTAACAATCTAGTATATAATAGTATAATATATAATAGTATAGTATATAATAGTATCAAATCTACGGACAAATCACGGATGCACACAGAAATACTTAAAACAAAAGAAAGCTGAAAATGATGGCAATTGAGAACTAAGCATAACTCCCTAAAAGACTTTAAAAGTAGAACAAAACGCTGAAACCATATACGAAATTAGATTTTTCAAATATTTTATTTTTTCGAAACCTTTTACAGTCCCTTAAAGACGGATTGTTGACGACATCGAATTCGGTATAAATGACTATTTTATAAAGGTCTATCATGATGAACTTAACACTAAAAGTAGGTGCAATTGGAAGAACACATTTCAATGAAAATATATTATCATCCAAAATAAATCGAGCAATATTTAAAAAGAGCCTGAAATTGAGAAACGACGTGAAACCCTCCACTCACGCCCACCATGGTTGCCTTACTTATCTGACTTTTCAAACAGACAATTATAGCGAGTAGGTTGGTCGATGTACGACATGTCACAATCTTACAAGAGAAGATCATAACACAAAAAAAGGCAATCCTTCCTCGCCGGACCCACCCCGCTAAGATCCCAGGGGAGCAACGGTCCTAATCACTTTTGAAATATTAGCTTAAAACGAGAAGGGGAGAATTTAAGATAGTTTATCGAGAAATATTTAAAAAGTGCCTAAAATTTAAAAACGGCATCAGTCAGCATAATGAACAACTCCATTGAAATAACTGAGAAATATGCTTATTATGTCTCTTCTATGTATGTTTTGGTATAAAAAATAATATCCGATTACAGCAATTAGGTTTCAAAAATGCCATACTTTAGAAAAATTGTTTTTATTTTAACTAATTTGAACCCTTAAGAACCTTTTAGTTTTAGTTTAATTGTAGCTGTTTAATGTTTTAGTTTTAATTTAATGATATAGAGACAAATATGTTTTGAGCTGTGTTCAGCTGCGATGACCCATTCTCTTACAAATTCTTACTAAATCACTGATATATCCATTGCTAGTATCCCTTTAAATACAATTATCGCTTTACATTTAAAAATTATTTAGATGGATTTCGAGTATAGTTTTTTTGCAATAAAACTTTTTGATTTAGTTATATTTGGTATGGATGAGTAACAGGAGTGAAAATATAAGAAACGATTTAGTGTACAAGCGATTCCTTGTATTATTTCAATGACGTACACGGTGAAATTTATAAATCATCAAAATATGTAATATTAAATTAGCAAATATGAATTTATCGGAAAATTGAGCTTCTGGTTATGTATTTCTTCAAACAGACACCAGACATTAATGACAACGCGGTGATCTTAAAAAAATTATTTATTCACATTATAATCGGGTTTCATATTCATTTTGTTATTTGTAAACGATTCTATGTTTATTTTTATTTTTTCAAATTAAACATAAAAAATTTAAAATCTTGTTTAAAAAATAAGTCCCAGAATAAAAAATTTTGAGTAGTATTTTATCAGACAAAAAATTTTTAACAGTTGACATATATTGGTTTAACTAACTTGGTAAGCTTAGTACTGAATATACTATACTCTAACTATATTTAAAAAACTTTACTAAACTATATTTTTAATATTAAAAGTATAAAGATGATGGTTAGAGTTGCGATCAAAAGAGAACACAGTACAACAACTATTTATTTTACGACGTTTCGCCCCACTTTGTAGAGCTTCATCAAGGCTAAAAAGATATAAAAACAACTAAGAACATTTTGACATAGTAAGATCATAAGATACAAAAAGGTAAATTAAGGATTACAATTTTGTAGAAAAGTCAGAAAATAAATAGTTGTTAACTATTTTTGTTCTCTTTTTACCGCAAACCTGCAACAAACAATAAAGTTACGAAACGTCGCCTTCATATAGTTGTCTTGTTGACTTATCCCCAAGATTCACAAATATATATATATAT
>NW_027112074.1:869572-905433 GCF_000696795.3 Halyomorpha halys | reverse complement strand
TATATACACCGATATCATTATGTTTGGTTAAAAATGTAATGTTCTTACATCAGACAACCGATCTCTCGCTATTCAAATAATTCTCAAACAATAATAAATTCAAAAATTCAAATTCTGACGTTTCTACAAAATCTTAATCCTTAATTTACCTTTTAGTATCTTATTATTTTACTATGTCAAAATGTTCTTAGTTGTTTTAGTATCTTTTTAGCCCTGATGAAGCTCTACAAAGTGGGGTGAAACGTAGGGAATAAATAGTTGTTAACTACTTTTGTTCTCTTTTTACCGCAACCCTGGCCATCTCCATAATTTTTAATTATACGGTCAATTATTTAAATTTATAATAAATTTATTTAAACTTTTTATAGATATTAGAGGAATTTCAGGAGTAATTTCGTAGAAATGTGCTTAAAAATTCGTAGTACCTAACAAATTCTAATTTGAATAAAAATTAAGAATTATACTTTTTCTTTATAGGTCTTAAGGCCTTTTAGTTTTGTATTAATTATCAAGAAAGATTCGCCAGATCAATATCAATCACATTTTCATGATCAAAGAGACTAGGACCAATAACCAATTGTAACTATTATTCCTCATTTACGGAATTATTCCAGCAAGATAATGATTCCGTCCCACCGTCCGCCAGTAGAGATCGGACCCGTGGCAAAGTTATCCAGTGGACTTCCCCCAACTCAATATTTTATTCTTGTCAATAATATTAATACAGTTTGGTTTAAGGTTTATTAGGGAAAAAAAAGTAATAATGCATTTTAATAAAAATATTTCATCATTTTTTTAACTCATACCGGGGCTCCCACTAACCCAGACCTACCTAAATACAAAACCTTCTTCTACAAAGTAAAGTAACCGAATAGGATTTGATGACAAATCTTGAGTATCATTTATTTGTAAAAAATTGGAAGCTATTAGTGGTTGGCAAAATGTTTCTTTAATCGTATCAAACTAGAAATCATAGGAGAGCTCTTCACACCACCAAGTATTAGAACAATAAGCAATAAACGAAATAAGTACCATTGTACTTAGCAATTTAATGTACTAATTGTGAGCGGACATTCTTAAACCCCCCTATAATGTGCTGGGCTACCGTTTCATCTTTATAAACATTAATTTATTACTATAATTTATAATATTAACTTTACTAATTTATAATATTAAAGATGTACTCAAAAAAAATTTAAATTTAATAACTTTGAAAACATTATTTTATTGGAATTTATTATAGTTTGGGAATTATTGGAATAGTGGGAAATCGATTGTCCGATGGGGATTGGTTGTTCCTTCAAACCACAGATTTTATGCAATTAATAAAATTATTTGTAATCTATAATAAAACACTTTGTTAGTGTTGTATTTATAATATTAATCAAAGATAAATTAGGGAAAAGAACTTCAGTTGTACCATATAAAAGCTTATTTCGACTATATGGTGACTGAGAGGAATATGATAATTTATTAATATTATAAAAAAGAATGATTTATTTATTTTTGCCCAGAAGTAAAATTAAAATTAAAAAAAAAAATGTTGTTACCGTGTTTACAAACATCTAATTCAACATACTATTTACCCAAACGACGATTAATTGCTGTTTAATTTTATTTTTTATGTAAACTTACGATGCAACATGTAACAGATTAAAACATGAAAGCATCTTGTGAGAGAACTATCAATTGGTAGAACCTCAATACCTTTTCATGAATTTCAAATTCATGTTCAACCAATTTATTCAAATTTTCAAAAACTAAAACATAGATGAAAATTTGATATAAATTGTTTTTTAAAAAATTGAATTCCAACATATATTTCCAAAAAGTTTTCCTACAAACTTTCGATGATTCTGTTGTTTTAAAAACGTGTTTGTTTTAAGAATATTTTTTGGATGACGTCATATTTTTTAAAAATATTTATATGACCTCTTTTAAAGGTAATATCCTGCCCATCCTTAATCAATTGGGTTCCGTGGCACTGTAAGATCAGAGAATTTTTTTTCCTCATCAGAAATAAGTAGTTTTTAAAATCATTATTTATTTTATTTTTGAAAAGTATCAAACATTTAAAAAAAAAAAAAAAAGTTGTAACATAACAGTTACTGTTTCTGTTTTTTTTATTTTTTAAAATTAAAATCATGATTTACTTCATCTCTTTCTATCGAGTGATAAACTGATCAACCTATCATGAAACAAACATATTTCTTAGTTAGTTCTTGATTCGTTTTATTTTATAGATCACAGGATTAATGAGACTTAAAGAATCCTGGGATAAATGAACCCATGAGAAAAATATGGCACTTTGTAAGGTCATTTAAAATAATTCGTTTTCCTCACGACTCTGACTCTACAAATGTCTCAAGTTGTTACGAAATATTTCTTGAAGACGACAGAAATTTTTTTTTAAATCTTTTAAAAATTAGATCGTAAAAGTTATGTAGAAATTTAACAATCGTGGTCTAGAAAAATATTTATTTCGCACATTACCAACCCTCTATCTTAAGTTAAAGATAAAATAATGCTCGCTTGAAAGGAATACTTTTTTTTGCATTAAATACTGATTATTATTTCTCTATCTGTTCTAATGCTGATTTAAAGATCTATCAAAGAACACAATGACCCGTTTGGCTAGACCTCAAAGTTCGAGGAACCATAGACAGGAAAAAAAAAAAAAGAATATAAAGAACAGTTTACCTTTGAAATTATCCGAGACAAGACACAGCTTTTCTATAATGAGGCGTGAAACTGAAAAGATTCCGGCTGCAGTATATTTAGGGTGGAGGGCGTGGCCTGCTCTGATTGGCTAGTGGGCGGCCAATCATGTTCCAGGACCGGGGGTAGATCCATGCCGGACGACAGCACTGGCAGATAGATTCCTCTCCCTTTGATCTCGTGCCAGCGGTAAATTACATTCATCCAAACAAACCTAAAGTAGGTTCAACCAGGTTACACTCAACCAGCTCTAAATAAATCCGTACAAATTCGAGAATTAATCTGATGATCAACAGAAAACTAGTAGAGGCATAAAAACATTATCTGAAAATAAATAAATCATTGGTACAGTTTCAACCACTAGCGAAATTTCATTCTAATGTTAGTCTTTAGAAAAAAAAGGACTGTTCCGAAAGTAATAAACAAAAATTAAATTTTTTTTTTTCACACCTTCACTTGGGTGGGAGCAGGGGGGAGCCGCGCCCCCCTAGATTTTAGAGACCCGAGAAAAAAAAAAAAAGTTTTGAACTTGTTTAATAAACGATTTCATTCTGAAAACATGCTAGAATTAGGAAGGTAACATCTTCACGGATCACAAGATCACAACCGCACTTCTAAAGGGACAAGGTGAATATATTTCGATTATTCCGTAAAAAAGTAAGATTCAATGAGCGCATTTATTCGTTATATACTTGTCTCTAAAAATAATGGGGGGGGACGAATATAAAAGAACCTGTTTTAGACTCCATTCTTCCTATTATAACTTACAGTTTGCCATTTTAATAATATCAGAATGTTTGTTAAAAATAAATCAAAGAAGGCAATGATCGTAGAAGAGTTGATTAATATATTTTCCAGCAATTCCAGATGGCTTATGCTCTTATAGCAAACCTCTTCATCACCTCATATGCTTATTGTATGTATTTATGTACAATAATTAAGTTTATGCACTATTTTCAAGTTTCATTTACAATAATTTGTTGTAATTATAGGTAATACTTTTTTTTTTTTTAAAATGATTGAATTTTATGAAGTAGACATAAAGTGGTGGGGTTATTCTGCGGTCCGCTCTCCCCTTGGCTAAATCCTGCCTAGGCCCATGCTTCCCTCACCGTGTCTGATCCCATAGCTAAGGCACATTAAAAATTCGTTTTCTATCTACAATTGATTGTTTCAATTTACTAACTGATTTAGTCACTTATTGAATGAGGAATCTATTTGTGTATTGTAGTCAGTAAAAAGAAATAAAATAAAAACTTTATCTCCAAACGATTTCCCTTCACTTCCTCATTTTAACATTTTTTAAACCATAGTTAAAGGTACTCCTGCCCAGCGTACTTGTGAAAGTATGCCACTAATTAAGTATGAATTCTTGCAGCTCGAATCTATAACTTTTTATATAAAGATGATCCGGGCGCCATAAAAATAAGTCAACTAGAAAAAACTACCTTGCAGGGCTTTCTAAATGAAGGATAGCTAGATAATCGATTCTCAATACTTTCTTCATTTAGAAAGCCCTGGGGGCTGTGTGGATCGAAATGTTGGCTCATAATAAGTAGGTATTACTACTGGGACCGTGAGACGAACAGATGTCAATTGTAACTTAAATTAAAGCTAATTTAATGTGCTAAAAAGTAGTGTATAATTTTTTTAAAAATAAATAATTTAATTTCTATCCATTTTAGACCGACGTTTCGGACAATCCGGCCATCTTCAGGGACAATCTACTTAATACAATTTTGGAATTATATGATTTAAAAACTTTAACTCCATGCAGGCTATTCTGCCCAGGTCAAAACAACAATTTCTAATTAGTCAATATTCACATTAAAATCATTTATCACAGTCACTATTTGTTAAAACTTTATCACAACAATTCTAGTTTATAACGTTTATCTTTGTAGGTATAGTATTTTTCATATTTGCCAAAATACATTCACAAAATGTTAATCTCTAGTTGTTCGGACATAATTTTTGATTTACGAAACACTATATCTAAGAAACCATTGGATGTACAGTCTGACAGCAATCAAATTAACAATAGTTTAATGTTCTATAAAGTAGTTTATACGTTTATCTTTATCGGGGTAGTGGTTATTATAATACTTATATATGAATATTAATTTTGCATATGAAATTTTTTCCTAACAGCTAATTTTATTACTAGTTTATTTGACAAATATCATGAAAACTACAACTCCTACTAAGATGAATGTCGTAAACTAGTTTATATTACATTAAACTAGCTTTGATTTGATTACAATAGACATCTGTACGTCTCATGGGTCCTGAGATCTACCACAATACATTCACTAACTACTGACTTTTCAGTACATTTTTGATGAGATATTCCTTTTTAAAAAAACTGTAATTCGGGAACTAAATAGCTCTATTAGGGATCATATTTTAGCAAATTTACTCTACTTTCAATGATACTCTCTTAGATTTTCTAGTGTTGTTAGATATAGAGTTTCGAATGATTTTTTTTTTTAAAGTTTGGAAATAGCCATCATCTTTTACTCCTTACTACATTTGGCAGGCTCATCAATTTGGACTAGTAATTATACATAGGTTTCAGTAATGTAATAAAAAATTGGGGTGAAATAACTGACTTTTGAAAAAACTGTCATTCGGGAACATTTTAACGAGTTTTGGATGAAAAATTATTTTTTTAATGTTTTTATTTCTCCTGAATATAAACTCATAAATTTGGACGAGTAATTACACATAGTTTACATTAAAGTAATTAAAAATTGGGTCGCAAAACCTGATTTTTTTTCTCTTAGGCTCTTGTACTAATCATAGAATCCAGTATTGAATACGACTGGGAAGATAGAATCGCTTTAAACCATAACTCAGCTTAAAATGATACTTAATTAGGATTGGAAGATTTGAAAAACAAAGTCCTACCCCTCTCGAATGCAAGTAAAGAAGTGACCAATTAACTTAATTCAGGAATCATCAGGATGGATAAACAAGATCACATAAATTAAGACATCTCAACGCGAATCATTTGCGATATATTTCAAGGTTTGTTTTGGAATATTCCCATTATTTTGTTTTTATAAAACTTCATATTTTGAGTTTATCAGATCCTCTTTGACAAGAATTCTATATGTTAAGGAATTCGTAACCAAAAAAAAATATGAAGGATCCAAAACAAAAAAAAAATACAATAATCAATTACTTCTAATCCCGATGACAGACTGCTTCTGGGACAACCTATCACCAGTCACCAGAAACGGAAGGCGGAAGGTCCCGAACAGACATGAGAGGATCGACCAGGAATAGAAGCCGTGATAGAGTCCACCTGGCGATACAGGAAGTCTCCCACGCATTAATGCTCTGCTACCGATATATAACAGTAGTTATGTCATCCATAGATACCATGATAAAAAATATACAAAAAAAAATCAAGTTAAATGACCTATTTGTCTAAAATTACTAGAACATATGTATGCGTATATAAATAAACTTTTATTTAAAACAATGAAGTTATTTCCGGAAGAAATCTAATAGTTCAGAAATAGATAATGTTTTGAATTATTAATGTATATAACAAAAGAGACGTGTTGATAAACTTTAATACTTTATAACAGTAACAGAGTGTGATGAATTCCATGTAAGCCATTAACGAAGTAGTTATTAATCTCATTGTGTTTCTATTGCAGTTCTGTTTAATGTGAGATCGGATTTTCGTGTATCATTAATATATATCAAACTTTATTTAGTATATGTGAATGTCGCCATAATTACCCTAAGAACGGTTGAGTGTGCAGGAAAATCAGAACCGCTACATTAGAGGAAAATATTTTCTTGGAAAAACAAAACATTAAATACAATATTAAAATTAGGGCTAATAAAAAAATATTATAATAAGTTGTACAAAGTATCAAAGGAAATAAAAGTGTGATATAAAGGATATGTTAAGGAATGAGAAAAACAAGTTTTCGGAACAAAGCCTAAAGTCCAACAAATAGGTCCAGTAAATAATTTACCAGTCCTTTTTTTTTTTTTTTTTAATTTAAATTTACAACTACATATTACATACGTCCAGTAAATTAGATTTAAGTTTATAGTAGAGTGATATAGGCCTGTAGAGTAACTACCCAAGTTCTACCTCTAATGATGTTTTTACATATTATTGCAGATCTCGTGGCCATCTTCTTTTTAGGCACCACAAACCACAGGCAGCACAATTTGTACACATGACAATCAGTAATAACGATGAGTGGGCAACATTTCTACTTTTTATATGTAGAGGGGTTTCTTTCTACACATAATGAGCATATTTTCACAATATTATGCCTAATGTAATCTTCTTATGCACATGTGCAAATATAATTGTGAAGAAAAACAAATAAACTCAAAGAAGAAGAAATTATTAACAGACTATAGATTGATTATTTTTTATTTCTAAATTGAATTTTCAAAAATACACATTCTTACTTCAGAATTCTTTGTCCAGTGGAACTGGTTAATTCTTATTTTGTGTTTCAAACTACAGCTCACCCTCTTAATACATACTATAAAACAAATTCCTTGAAAAAGATGCTTACACCACATAAACATGTTAAGATGTTTGGAGGCTGTATGTTTAGGTTGGCTAAGGGTGAGGTGGTAAACACTGGACACGTGCTATCAATGAGGTCCCAGAAAGTCTTTTACACTCAACAAAAAATATTTTTTCTAACCTTTGTTATGTTTCAGTTTCTTAATAAAGCAAAAGAGAGGGGAAAAATACAATAGCAATACTTTTATCAGTTTTTATTTTATTTTTTTCATTCATTAATAGAAGTGTTAAATCTAATCTAAAGTACAAACACGTAAATTTATATGATACATACAGTTATGAGCCCAAATATTATTAATTCATGAAAATATTTCACATTTTTCCTTCCACTTCCAAATATTTCCGTTAGTACAAAAAAAGAAGTACATATTAATTTCGCAATTTATAATGAATTTAAAGATTCATCATTTTAAAATCGGGTTATTTCAAAATTCATAACACCGTGACAACCCTAAAGATAAAATTATTCTTAAAGGAAAAGCATCTTTAAGAATGCCTTACTGTTGATATTAAATATGCTAAAATGTGTTGACTACTAAAACGTTTAGAGTAACAATAATTTTAATTAATGATATTAATTTTCACCTAAATCTCTTTTCCGTATTAAACCTCTAGATTTGAGGATAATTAAAATCAGACGTGAAATTTCGATTTTACGATTCCTTATTCTTCTTGCACCACTAGGTCAAGTAAGGTTGTGCTTTTAGTACAAAAGCCGGGAAGAAAAAAAGGCAGTTATTTCTCCCACATTTTTTATTACTTTAATGAAAACTATGTATAACTACAAGCGGAAATTAATGAGTGTGCCAAGTATAGGTAGGGGGAATAAAAATGGTAGCTATTTCAAAACGTTAAAAAAAATAATTTTTCATTCGGAGCTCTATATCTTTAAAACAATCAACAACACTCGAAAACCTAAGAGAATATTGTTTAAAGTAGAGTAAATTTGCTAAATTATTAGACTTAATAGGGCTATTTACTATCAATATTTCTCGAGATATATCTTTTTAAAAAGCAAAATTTCATAAAAATGTACTGAAAGATTTGTAATTAGTGAATTTATTTTGAGAAATCTTTATCTCAGAAACTATGTGACGTATAGATGTCTATTAGCACTCAAATTAAAGCTATTTTAATGTAATATAAAGTAGTTTATGTCCTTTATCTTCGTAGGAATAGTAGTTTTCATAATAATTGCTAAAATAAATTGATTTATAGTTGTTTGGGAAACAAGTTTGATTTATGAAAAAGTTTATTTCAGAAACCATAAGACGTACAGATGTCAGCCAGTACTCAAATTAAAGCTAGTTAAATTAACTAGAAAATAGTTTATAACGTTTATCTTTGTAGGAGTTGTAGTTTTTATGATATCAGACAAAATAAATTCACAAAATGTTAATTTCTAGGAGTATGGATAAAATGTTTGATTTTTTAAAAAATATATGTCTCGAACCATAAGATGTACATATGTCTGCCATAACTCAAAATAAAGGAAATTTAACATACTATAAAGTAGTTTATGACACTTATCTTCGTAGGGGTAGTAGTTTTTATGATATTCACGTATGAATATAAATTTGGCAAATGAAAATTTGTCCGAACTATAACTATAAATCAATTTATTCTAGCAAATATCTTGAAAACTATTACACCTTCGAAGATAAACTTCACAAATTACTTTATATTCCATTAAACTAGCTTTAATTTGAGTGCTAATAGACATATGTACGTAGAATGGTTTTTGAGATATAGATTTCTTAAAATAAATTCATGAACTACTGACCTCTAAGTACATTTTTATTAAATTTTACTTTTTAAAATGCTATATCTCGGAAACTATTGAACGTAATTAGTGCTTATATTTTAGTAAATTTACTCTACTTTAAACAATATTATCTTAGGATTTCTTGTGTTGTTGGTAGTTTTATAGAAATAGAGCCTGAAAATTCATTCATAGTAATTTTTTTTTAACGTTTTAAAACACCTACTATTTTTTATTCCCTCTACCCATACTTGGCAGACTCGTCAATTTGGCCTAGTAATTATACATAGCTTTCATTAACGTAATCAAAAATTGGGATGAAATAACTCCCTTTTTTCTTCTCTCGAGCTCTTACACTACCAGGTCAAGTAAGGTAGAGCTCCTATCTTACAGAAAATGTTGGAAATAAAAGTTGGAGCTAGCTGATCTGAAAACCTTAAAATCATCAACTGCACTCGGTTGATTCTTTAATTGTTTAAATAACAGCAAATGGAATGATATAGCTGCTCACCAAAAAATGTATCGAATTCTAAAAAATTGTTTGTAGTAAGAGTAAAATTTTAAAATCTTCATAAGCTTTTAATTGAAAAAAAAGAACTTGAAGAAGTTTGTCGAGGGGTGCGGTCAGCAAAGAACAACATAAATAAACAAAATCATATTTATTTATTTATGTTGTTCTTTGCTGACCGCACCCCCCGACAAACTTCTTCAAGCATTAATCTACGGTCAACTATCTACACCTCATCGAAAAAAAAAAACATTCTTGGAGACAGACAAGGCACATTGAAAAGCTTTTGGTACAAAAGTTTTTGATTGATATTTAAAAAAATAAATAAAAAATTTCTGAAAACAATAAAGATTTTCTCTAATGAAATATTAACGTTTTTATAATGTTTTTATAATATTAATGTTATTCCGTCATATTTCCCATCTCTCTTCCCTCTATCCCTTCAGGAACGTCCCTGAGGGTTAGATGAGAAACGGATAATAAAGAATCAGTAGTGGATTTAAAAAGCTAGTGCTTGTCCTATCACCATATCTGGCTACTATTAGATCTAGATTACTTTATGCTACCGGAGTCCCGATTTCATTTTACCTTATCGATATCTTGTCACTAACAACCATAAACTGTTGCAGAAGAATCAAAAAGGCCTTGCCGATCCTGTTCTTAGCTATTACCGCCACATTAATCCTCAGTTTAGTGGAGACATATTGTCGGTGTCGGAGGTGCCAACCACCCGGCGACAGGCCCCCATGATTTATAATCACCGTTTAACTTTTTGTCAACGGGGGTGTCTCTTTACAGAACAGGGTATCGCCTAGCTGTCCACACATATTTATCTACTCGTGCCACGACCTTTGGGTTTCTCGCTATAATAATGTCTAAAAATCAATAGTGCATGCCGACTCAGGTCTTTGAAACGGAATAACGCCTAATTGAAATTAAATTCAGATGATTCAAAGAGAAAAACACTCTATTTAAAATGTGCTGTTTGCGTTGGGTTGCCTCATACACAGCATACTTAACATTATTAAACATCAGTTCGAAACTTATGTATAAATAATTTGAATTATATTCTACTGTTATATGATTTTTTTAATTGTTTTCGTTCTTTTCCTTACATTTTATCATTTTTTTTTCATAACATTTTATCATTGTTTATATTTGTGTGTATTATATGAATTTTCCATTATTTTTAATTTTACAATTTTCTCTCTTAACTGAACATGATTTTATTTTCTTCATCAAACAATGGAAAAAAAAAAAAGAATTATACTCAACAGTATAATAAATAATAAACATTTTCAAGATAACAATTATATATATATATATAAAACCTAACATGGTCGTCCACAATTTCATCCAATTACAATTCAAAATAGCTCTGTATATTCATGAACTAAAAAAAAAAATAAATAAATAGATTTATCTAAAAGTAATAAATATAAAAGTTATAATTATAAAAATATCTCAATATTAAAAAAAAATTTAATAAATATAAAAATAACAAACATAAAAAATAATAAATATACACATAATATGAAAGTAATACATATATATCAAAAAGTAATAAACATAAAATTATAAAGATATATAAAATTATATTTTCGATTCAATGTAATATTTAAAATTACAGAAAGAGGAAGCCCAATGATAATTTCAAAAACTCGATCCATCGTATGACGCTTGTTGTAGAATACAGAGGAAGTGTATGTTCTTTATTTTAGTTAGATGGTCGTCTGCTCCCAGGTAAATTTAAAAAAAGCATTTTATATTCATGTTTACTCCATTCCCTGAAACCAGGTTAATTCTCTTCTTGTTAACGGTATTTTTCATCTGTACACTATTAATTTAAAAAAAGGTTGTCATGTACTTCCCATCTGAAAATTGAATTAAAATATGGAAAAATATGACGATTGTCTTTTTTTTTTTTTTAAATTAACGTCCATTACATCATAATGTTGAGTCTGCATAAGACCCCTAGGTGCTGGGAATCAACAACGATGATTTTGATTTAATAATTCAATAAATTTTCATAAATCTGTACGCATTTTATTAGCAGTCTTTCCTTTTTCTGCCTTAGTACATTTGATTCACACAGAATAAAAGTTAAGCCGTTAAGAGTTTCTAACTATTTTAACATGTTTTTTGTGGAAAATTATATCAATGCAATACAATAATATATTATATTATATATGATATATGATTATATTATATGTAGTATTATAATTAATAACTGATAATGCATTATGTGTAGCAAAGAACTACGTCTTTAAAGTTTCAATAACAAGCTTAGAGCACTTCAAACAAGGTGCCATGGATTTCCAAAATCATACTTATGTCAGTTATTATTTCTTTATTTTAATGAACTTACGTAAACATACAGGAGTTGTTTATTGGTAAGGCACAATGCTACCAACTCTAAAACCTAGGTTTGAATCCAGCTGGGCAGATAATTATTTACAGTTACACTGTAGCTGTGAGTCTACCCTGTGAGTAATGGAGCCCTCCTGAAGTCCACCCAGCCTCAGAAAGTTGGTATCCTTAATTGAAGAAAAATCTGGCAGTTGAACAAAATATCATTTCTTAGTATTACTGCTGTTCCTATAAAAAAGTGCTTCCTTACAAATTATTGAATCCATGACTGTTCATGACATTATTATTATTATACTTGCATACAATAAAATTATAGAATATTATTAATAACAAGAACAATCTTTTTTTTAACATCAAAGAGGAGGAAAAATTATTTTTAAAAGCTATGAATTCTCCATGTTACTCAATCGTGATAAATTTACTTGGGTTCCTAATTAACATTAAATTTTTTTTTTCAGATTCTAACAAGGATTTTTTTGACAAAATATCGGTACTAACTGTTACATAAGGCTTTTAAATCTATTATTGGTTATAAATCGATTATTGAGATATTTAGGAGATTTGAACATTCATTTAATTCAAGTGATGTGTCTGGAAAGTTCGTATTAAATTGAAAAAAAAATATTATGAACCTGATAAGATGAAGTAATGCAATAATGTCCCAATAAAAATTCTACCTTAGATACAATAAACTAGCACCATCTATGTTTGAACAACTGAGAAGACTACTTATGTTTTGGGGTTTTTCATCAGTTTCGCTGTTACCATTTTGATGCCATCCACATCACCCTAAACGTCCAAGTACTCTATCTTTTTAGGAAAACAAAAAAAATCACATGGCACCATAGCAGAAACTAGCTAGCTAAGTGTATGCTGGGGCCTTGTCCTTGTGGAATATCCACTTCCCTCAGGCCAAATTTAAGTGGATCCATGCCAACCAAACTGTGAGGAGTTTGAGCAGGTCAATGAAGAAAATTTGATAAGTCTAGATCCACATCAAATTCCTAGAACTAAGACTCATCTCATGAGAAGACCCTATCCAGAAAGTCAAAACAATATATTTTTTAATTGAGGACAATACTTAGTTGCCTTGTTAACCCTCTTCCTGGCAACCAATGAATAAAAAGACAATATTTTTCTCTTTATTTTGTTCAGAAAAGGCTTGTTATGGTTACACTTTAAAATATTTTGTAAAATGTCCTCTTACTGAAGCCTGGTTAGGAACCAACATCACTGATTCATCACTTTTATATTAGGTTTACTTTACATCACCTCAAGTACTTTAACACTCCCAGTACAAAACAACTATAAGATGAAGTTCTTCTGCCTTTCTTCAGGGACAGGTAGTTCTCATGTGAGGTCTGCTTACTTTGTTTCTCCTTTGGGGAGCAACAGTTGACTTCTAGCCATTTTCTTATTATTTTAATTTCGTATTTAAATTTTGAATATTTTTTAACTAAATATGAAATTTCACAATGGGTACTATTAAATAATATCTTTTAATATTATAATTTTTTTTTACTAATGTTCAAGGCTGAATGCATCTTGGTAAAATATTTAACTTTGCAATTAGAGAAAGTAGAACCTCATACTAATCACTTCTGGTTAACTTTCTTTTCTAAAAAATAATTGAAATGGTAAAATGTAACAATTAAACACATCAACTTGAAATATTAAAGAAACTATTACCCAGATTAGGGATATTTTCACAAAATCATGTCTGTGCCCAGAGTGTTAATTTCATATTAAAACTGGCTTAAGTTTTGTTTATTTAATCTTTCTTATTTTATTTTAAAACACCTTAAACAAATATATTGCATAATTGTAAAAAAATATATTTTTTTAAATCAATGATGGCTTGCATAATTTAATAGAACTAAAAAATTCTAGTTCTAAAAATAAATAATAATAATAATGGTAACGATTACATACTTGTTTTAATATTAATGAATGGATGATTAATTTTCAAAGATAAAAAAGAAATAACCACAACATTGACAATTATATCATTTATTTATATCGCACAAAGGATGTAACAAACTATGCACACAACACAGTACATTGACTAGATTTCTCTTCATAAGAGAAAATAAATGTAACAAACTGTCCAACTAATACATCGAAAAATCCTATGTGAAATACATATAAAATTCAATTTAACAACTAATAAAATAATTTAATTATCTTTAAAATCATTTCATTTATATATTATTCATAATTTTTTTTGTATTATTTACAAATAAATAAAAAAAATATACATGGCAAATTCGTGACATATTCAAACAATAAATAACTTCTAAAAACATTTTACAGAAAAAGCTTTTAAACTTCAAGAAAAATTTTCCTAACCTTAAAAGAAAATTTTTTTTCTTAAGTAATCAAAACTCACTTGAGTATTAAGGATAAACTTTTTTTTTTTACATTTAATAATTAATTTACATAAAACATTTTATCAAGAACAATTCTTAATTTAACATGGAATGTCTTACCTAATCAAAAAAAAAAGAAATTAACAAGATAATTCGTACGCATGAAATATTTACTTCATGAATTATTTAACCACATAATAAGAATGTGATTTCAATTAATTCAATTATTTATTAATCATTAGACTGAATTGGATAAACACATGGCAAAATGTTATACTAGAGCTTAAAGTCATGGTAACTTCAAAGTGATTTTATTTTCAGATAACCCCGCAAACTCCTTTAATAAATAAAATTATTTATAGAGTGAATGATCTTATTAATTAATTAATCACAATTTGATATCACTACTTTATCACCTCTGTGTAATTACAACATACAGATGCAAGTATTAAAACAGAAATACAAGCGACTTCAATTGAAACATCTAGAAAAGGATTTTTTGAAAATCTAAATTGCTGTAATAACATCATCAATCCGATCTAACTTATGGCTGACAATCTCTTATCTCTTTAAAAATCTTTAATACAAAAACACAGAGAAAATAAAAATTTAATATAACGGTATTTCAATCAATTTATTACTTTTATAAAAAAATAAAATAAATGCCAAATTTTGAAAATACATTGAAACAGTGATTCAATACAACTTCAATACAATACAACCTAAATTTTGAAAAACATCAAGGTAATAAAAGAGAAGTAATAAATCTGGTTGTATCAGGAAAAAATGTGAGTTTTTCTCATAACATCCAGAAAATATAAATAAATTCAATATAACTTTATTCATTATAAAACAGTAATTAGTGGAGAACTTTTGAATTTCAAAATGTAGCCATAGGCTGATAATTACATCATTTTAAGATTGACAGTCCAAAACCTATAACCTTAAAAATACAAGATTTAGTGCTTGCCAAACTAATCGATGGCAAATTATCTCTTTTCAAAACATTGGACTATTTTCAGACAAATTGTATTTAAAATTGAGATGAATTTAAATGTTATTCAGAATGTCCTTTCCTTTCAGAATAGCAACTCAAATAAAAAGAGGATTAAAAAACTTTTTCAATGATTCTTAGAAGCTGTAGGACATAATTAGATTAATTTATAAAATTTGATACAGTTACATCCATAGATGTTTTATTTTTTTTTTTAACTCAAAATATTGATATTTCAAAGATACAACCAGCTTCTATTATATAAACATAATTTTTATCATTGTCATTATCGGATAATAAAGAGTTTAAAAAAAACAGTAAATCTATAACATGAATAAAATAAAAGATGAGACAAGAAAAACTGGCAAACATAGTATGGACTTGAAATTTGAAAATGTACAATAAGCTCTGTTTCATTCACAATGATACAATGTAAATAAAAAGAAATTATTTGCAATATGAAGAATACTTGCATTCAACACACAGGGCACACAAAAAATTCTACACCTTATTACCAAAACACCTACTACAGCTTCAAAGGCTAAAAACCACACATCATTGGCCCACATTAATGAAAAAAGTACTTTTTCGAATGATTAGTAAATACAGTAACACTTCCTACAGTAGTAATAGAAGAATAGATAAAATGGCTTTGCTTAGAGCCTAAACCACATTGACAGTTCATAAAACTTATATTTTTTAATCCTTGACAGTTCCTTGAGGTCTTAACGGTTATGAATTTATCTTATATCTAATGCTAATTTAATAAATACATTATTTTATAATTTATTTAATAGTATTTTTCTGTCTTAAAAATTACCATAAACCTGCAACCTACATCACATGTTCACAGATCCATCACTTTTATTTTCTGTTACTTTTATAGTTTTATTGAAACCAAATACATGAATCACTACATCACATATGGTTCAAATAAAAATATTAAACCATTATTTTCTAATTTAAAAATAGCAGGAGGGCAAGATATTAATAACTGAGAAGCTTTTAATTCCTTAAACCATAAGACGAAACTAACATTTAAAGAATAAATAAGTTTAACAATTTATCTAGTAACTTAAATTGTATATAGTGATGATTCTGAAATGGGTATCAAACTGGCACAGGCACATCTAATGTCCAGGTTTATTTAGAACAGTTTTTGAATAATTTTCATCATGATTCCGAAATTCCCTGATATTTTTCTGGTATTATTATTGGTAAAAAGTAAAACACTCTGACTTGACACTCAATAATGATTATCAAATGGGTCACTATTAATTAGCATGAAAAAAAAAAGAATATAGAAACCAATCGTCAAACAGTAATATTAAACAAAACTTATTGGACCTATTAAACAAAACTTCATGGCAAGAAAATAGAGAGCAAAAGAATAAATATCGATGGCTTACTTCACAGTAATACAAGGTACATTTCCAAAACAATTATAGATATTCTCTTTCAGTAAAATTTCAAATTTTCAATTAATTTTCCTAAAAGAGAGAAATTTTAATTGTATTTTTCGAAAAGCTAGTGGAAATGTAAGTCATCGATATATATATAAAATTGCAGCTGTTGAATTATATTCAAAAAGATAATAAGTTTCAGTCAGTGAACCTCAGACACAAAATAATTGTCTTATTTTTTTAAATCAAAGTAACCCCTATCTCCATTTCTACCAGCAGCTGGTAACATTATGCTACTGGTTAAGCTGAAGTTATCTAAAAGATTCTCCAATTCAATAGCAGTTGGAAACTCATATTGCTTAGCTTCTTCATTCTGATTGCCAATATGTATTCGATACTTTCACCTAAATAAAAATGATGGGTGAAAAAACATGGAAATACACTACGTTTTCTAATTGACAAATTGTTTAAGTATAAATGTAAAATAATTCAATAAAACGTTTTGCTAATGAAACTAAAAGAAAGTTAAACACAAAGGAATAGTAATTTATAAGGCCTAAAAATAAATTAATAAAGAACATATTTACCATCATGGCTTTAATAACATTTAAGACCCCAAAAATTTGCACCAAGGAAAGTAGCCCAATTTTTAAATTTCAGAATATTTCATATTCTGGCATCATTTCAAATGATTGTACAAGCCAAAATTTAAAGAAATGAGTAACAAAATTTCAAAACAGTAACAAAAATAATAAATATAATTAAAAAATATAAACATCAATTAACAGAATTAATCACAAACAACAAGCATTTTTCTTAAATTTTAAAAATATATTAATTACACTATGATTACGAAAACATAATTTATTATTTCTCTTTCTTCAGATATGATGAAATTATTTCAGTTTTATATCTTTGCCAAACAAAACTTTCAATTTATGCATGGGTAAATAACTTTTTGTGATTTGCATGAAAGACAAAACAGCAAATCTCAGTTACCGAGTTGTTGCCTTGAGTTTGTATCAAGAAAGAAAACAAACCAGAGAGCTATAAATGACTTTGCTAAAGCATATTTCCGTTAACTGAATGCGGAGAAAGATAATATCGTCACTCAAGGACATCTACATAACATAAGACAATTGTGAAGATGTCATCTATTTGTGCCTTCACCATTACTCTCTTCTTCCTGAAACATTTAGGAAGAAACAAAGATTATAAATATGTATCATTAATTTATAAAATACAAATTAGATGGGAGAGGCAGGTGTACCAGCAGTGGATATCGCTCCGATAATAGACACTTTGAGTTTTGTATCACCCCAAATAGTTAAGGGAATGGGAAAACATTTAAGTTATAAAAAAACCTCAGTTATTTAGGATTAAGTTACTGTGTCAATTATTCCAATCCATTTTTTTTTTTTTTTTTAATTGATATAATAATTTCCACCATAATGAACGAGATGATTATACTAAAATTAAAATGTTTTCAAGTCAAAACAAACTCCTTGTTAAAGTATATGTCTCTGAAAATTACTAATAATTAAAATAAAGCACTGTAAACATTTATTGTAAACTTATAAAAATAAGATGAAAACGATTGTTTTTCATTATAGATTAGATATACTTCAAAACATTAATTCCACAAAACTAATAATCCAATCTTGTAAGTACATGAAATAACAAAATGGCTTTTCTATTCTGAGACATAGTCCTTACACTTTGTGGGTGTTGGCGAGGACAGTGTGGTTTTACTAACTTTAGAGGAAACATAAATGGAGGTTAATAGTATTAATATTTACATTAGGAGAAATAATATAATAGAAAAAAAAAAATCTGTACTGCTACAACTCATGAAGGATCAGGGGTTCAGTACTTTGTAAGGGAGTACTGTTATTAGACCAACAGTTGTGCAAGAAGGTGATTTGGTCATAATCACGTTCGACCACCAGATTTTTACCCTATTAAGGGTACCCAATTTAGGAGGCTGGGTGGACCTCAGGAGGGCTCCAGAACCTAAAAGAGTTGACTTGCGGCTACAGTGTAACAGAATACACTTTTCTACCCAGCTGGATTCGAACTCCAGCTCTCAGAACTCGAACTGGGTCCTTGGAGTTAGTAGCCACAGGCCTTACCCCATGGCTACCCGCACCCCCAATATAATACATAGCTAAAGAAAAGCGGTCTCATGAAACAAAAACTTGACCCCCTACTATGGTTAAAATAGGGTAGTACCCTGAAGATAACCCACCATATGTTAGAAATGACCAGGAAGGAGATACAATTTTTTTTCTTTAAAAGGATGGGGTACAGGATTGAACAAATGATTTAATTCCCAGGCTCTGTTAACCAACAGAACCATAGAAGAAATGCTGAATGGTAATTATCTGGTACAGGAAGGACAATGGAAAATATCGACAGCAGTAGGAAGAGTACAGCTGCTTTGACTTAGCATAATACTGATATATGCATATTACAGATGATCCTGAAAACAAACAATTTTTAGCGGCTCATAAGATGTTCATGTTTTGCTTTTGAGTTCACTTCAAGGTCTTAGAATGATATATGAAGGCAAGAGTATTTTTTAGGGATAAGATTGGGAGGTCCAGGGTTAGGTTTAAGGAGAAAGGGGATCTGATCAGAATGCTTTGGTCTTCTCTGGAAAGTGTTCTGTATGAGTACATGTACAAATGAAAAATAAATTCACTGAATGAAACTAAATTAATCTTTAGGAAAATTACCGATAAAAAGACTGTCTTGTTTATTGGCTGTATGATGCCTCCTTTGGAATATTGCTTGAGATACAATCGAGACATGGACTCCTGCAACTTCCTCAGTTCAGGCGTCGGCTCGAACACAGGAGCCTCCTCCAGTTCTAAGGGAGGATCAGCTGCTTTAAGTACTTCAACATCGAAGCAGATGTGGGCTCGACAAATAGGGCAGACAGCCTATGCATAAAAAAATATTTAATTGCAATTTAACAATTAGAAAATAAAATAATAAATTTATGTAAAATAATTCTAACAGAAGTCATGTTTTAAAGTAGCCTCCTTCAAGATACAAATCTCAAGAATACAAGCATATGATGCTCTAAACCCTCCAAAAATTATTACTATACAAATTAAGGTTCAGCATAATTACAATATAAATTATTTAGGTTAATATTTATATATAGTTGAACGTAAAAATTGATATATAAGAAGATGGTCAGGTTGCGGTCAAAAGAGAAACAAAAATAGTTTACAACTATTTTAAAGCCTGTTCAACTGATTGCTTTGAACAGCCCTGATGAAGCCCTGGAAAGTGGGCGAAACATTGGAAAATAAATAGTTGTAAACTATTTTTTTTTCCCTTTTGACCGCAACCCATCTTCTTATATATATTTCGGTTAATATATATGAAATTTGAAAAATAAGTTTGAATATCACAAAAAGTTATTAATAATATTATATATGGTCTATGAGTGTGCTGTAGATATAAAGAAAGCAATTTAGTGAAGTTTTATTTATTTATTTATTTTTTTTTCATACAAGCAAGAAAGTAAATAATAACATGGTATTTTAAGAACTTAATTCAAAGGAATCAATATAATTATCAATAAACAAAACAGAACAACAATAAATATCCCATAAGCCCTTCTTAATCATGATGTCCATATTTGAGCTTACCCTTTAGGATGTATTTTATGATTTATAATTTTATTTTACAGCAACAGAAATTTATATGGCTAGCTTTATTAGTCAATGATAGTGCAGTTAGGTATTTGCCTTGTCTGAGCAACATAGATTTTAGGCTCACCTGAAACTCCTCACCCCTCTGCCATGGAGGCAGCTTGTCTTGTTCTTCCTTGTATGAAGCCTCTGAAGCCGTAAGATGTCCCGCAAGGCATCGTGAGTGAAAGTAGTGGTAACAGTCAGTCTTTGTAAACTGGTCCCCTTCCCGAAATCCATACAAACAGATGCAGCAAGGAACAGATGGTATATTACTTGCTGTTAACCTCTCTTTCACAATCTAGAAAATGATTATACATGTCCCAAATTGAGTTATACAAAAGTAAATGAGAAAACATAAACTGAAATTCTTCATTATCTAACAGTAAAACATTTCACTGAATATAATGAATACATGAATTTCAAAAACTTAAAATAGTGTGTGAAATTCAGGCACTAATATCATCACTAGGTCATGCATAGGAATTTTTGTATTAAATTAATATAAGTTTATCCTCTTATTATACATATTGACAATATGAAAAGTTTTCAAAAAATGGAGTAAAAAAGTACAAAAACTTCGATGTCATTCTTGGAGAGCTAAGGCCAATATAAAGGGCAAGGAAAAAATTTCTAAAATTAATTTTGAAAGTAAAAACAAAAATATGAGAATAAAATAAAGAGATATCCACAATGATTAGGATAGTTTTAGATGAACCTTGGCCAATTTCGTTCCTCCCTGATAGGATTACAAACTGATGCATTAGGCCATCAAACATAAATGGAATAAAAGTAATTCATGGCTTATCAGAAATCCAATAATATATTAGGCCAAGTAAATTAAAATAATACGTATTCTTCCATTCGGTACATCTGAAATTTTTACAATACTATAGAACTTGTAGAAAACCAAATTTAATGAATTAAAAGTTTAACCAAAAGCTAAAATTATTGTAATGAATGTTCATAAATGTTAAAATTAAAAGTGAGTATAAATTAATTGATATGAAAAACATATTCTGGATGAATGTTTAGTGAACATTGATTAGGGTTATATACACTGAATATTCCTTGGGTATAATGATATAACGGTTATAATGACAAATGTATCCCCATCAGTGATATTCAAAACCTTACCATTTTTTTTTTTGTTAAAGTAAACCACAGTTGCAAAGCTGATTTAAAAAAAATTCCTTTTTCACATTTACATGATGGGTGCAGTTATTGGTTATAACAACGATCGGCTTTAATGACCGAACATGCCTAGTCCTACGGAGGTCATTATGAACAATATCCAGTGTACTCCTAAAATGTAGTTTGTGTTAAATTTTGAGTTAAGAATTAAATCTTGAAGGTAAAGGATGTCCATAATGTTAAAAATGTTTTCAAATTCATAAATCTAAGAACTATAAAATTAATTTTAATTATATTATTTCAAAAATTTTTTGAGACAAGGTAATATTTATTAAATAAATCAATTTTATATCCAAAACAGTCTCAACACTATTTATTCATTTGTCCAACGTTTCGGCCTTTCTAGCCATCTTCAGGGACATCTTCAATATAAAAATCCTTCTCACATTAATTATTTTCTATTTGCAGGCTATTCTGCCCAGGTCAATTTCTTTATTTAAAGTTAAAACCTCTTTATTTAAATTTTAAAACCATTCATTTATTTATTCTATAAGATTGTCCACAGTATAAAACCCCACACCATATATTCCACACATATGGTGGAATATAGTGTTTTATCCATATGGTGTGGTGTTTTATACTGTGGACAATCTTATAGAATAAATAATGAATGGTTATAAAATTTAAATAAAGAGGTTTTAACTTTAAATAAAGAAATTGACCTGGGCAGAATAGCCTGCAAATAGAAAATAATTAATGTGAGAAGGATTTTTATATTGAAGATGTCCCTGAAGATGGCTAGAAAGGCCGAAACGTTGGACAAATGAATAAATAGTGTTGAGACTGTTTTGGATATAAAATTGATTTATTTAATATATAAAATTAATGTTGCAATTATTAATCTTCTAATCATTTCTATATAATAGAGAGTTAACACAGTAAATAGAAATATTTTGCTTCTTAACTGCCAGGCGACAAGGAGTTTGGTATTGAAAAAAAAAATTAAAAAAAATTATGCCCTCAGAATTGAAAATTTTCACTCGCATTTTATATTTACAATATCAAGGAACAAATCTGGTGTCTTATCTGCCTGTAGTCAAATTTGAGTAAGGGCAAAATTTATCAAACCATTAATCTGATTTTGATGAAATTTTCAGGGATTTTTCTGGTTTATTTCTTGTAGGTCTCATAACAATTATATCAGATTCCATGCACTACTTTTGCTTATACATGTATATACATATTTTTCACAGAACACCTATATTTTGAAAACGACTCGTCCAATTTTGGCCTTGATTTGGACAGAAGTTGGGGGTTAGTGTTATTTTAGAGTATAATGATAATATAAATTTGATCTAAGTCCGTCCACTACTTTCACTTTACCATGCGAAAAAGTATTTTTCTTGATACATGTTTTAAATAAGGCTATGATAAATTTTATACTAAAATGACAAATCAAATTTATTAAAAAAAAAGTAATAAAATTTATTCTTCAACCTTGAAATATAGGTAATTATGTTCATATCCAGTAGAGATGTTGAGGAAGCTGTAATGACCTAAGTACCAGGCAGGTGTTTTTTATATGGATTAGGGGGTGAATGTAGAGATATTAAACATTCACACAAAATGTTGGCAATATGTGATTGTAACCATTTTGGGTAAGGCACAGCACCAATAATTATTGTAAAGACAATATTTAATATATAAATTTCATTTTTAAGGAGAATGGGAATAGGAAAAGTTTAATTAATTTGAATTATTTATTAGAAGCAAATATTGACTAAAGGGTGGTTTAAATTTATAAATTGTTAAATTATAAGCATTAAAAAGAATTTATATATTGATCTATATTATACTGATTTAGTCCATAAAGGTTCAATTTAAATTATTTAATTTCAAAGTTCAAATACTTTAAATAATTATATTGGTAAATTCAAAGAAGTGAAATTGTGCAGAACCTACATAATAAAGTAAATGACGATGTTTTTGTATAGATGAATTATTTCCAATTAAAAAAAAAATTGAGCCTTCAAATTTGATAAAAGATAAAACGAAAATTACCTACTTGATAAACTGAAAATATAGAGATTGAAATAAATGATAAGAAGTTGAATAATAATAAAAAAAAAAAAAAGGAAATACTTGTATTTGTAATTAATATGTAGACCAAATGAACAATCAGAAAGAGTAGACAGTCAGATATGTAGATGAGAAAGTATTTAAAACCCAAAAGAGGAGATCCAGTATTGTTTGAGAAATGAATGAGAGTAACAAATAAGATATTAATCAGTGACCATATTTCATTTCTCAGGACCATTCCTTAATAAATATTGACTAACTCAGGTGGAAATTGAGCCTACAACCTTCTGAATCAAGCATTATAGGACCTTCGGCCCCCAATACATTTAGCTATCAGGTACTTTGCCAGTGAATTATGTGATTTAACAATAGCAAAAAAAAAGCATTATGCTCGACTCTATAAGTGGAAGTGTTTGATTCCCACAAGTTATGGCTGATATTGCTGAGTTGAAAATCTTGAACTTTAAATTCTAAAATATGTTCATAAACTATCCTTCAATTCCTAGTTAGAGTAGGTAGCAGTGTCAGATTCCAAATATAACAATATTGTGCATATGAGGTATGGAATTCTGAAACTTACCAACATATTTTCAATTTTTTTTTTTTAATTGACAGTTTTGGTGCTAGATAATAAAATACAAGGCAAAACAATTGTTTTTAAAAATAGGTAAATAATGTATGATAACAGAAAAAAATAAAATAAAAAAATTGTGAACAGATTTGGCTGGTTTTTGAATTTTATGCCTCATAAAAAATAAAACTAATTGAGGTTTACAATAAAAATGCCAGACTGAGATATTTATTTGGTATTTGGAGTAAAACAAAGAAAAAAAAGCATATTAATAGTAGCTTTTTTAGCATGCTAAAAGTGGTAACTTTATTAATATACTTAACTGCCATTAAAGATTAAAGCTAGGAATAGGAAACACGTGATTAGTATCAAGACTGATATCAACACCAATAGTAGTAGGATTTTATATTTCAAGAATAGAAAAAGAGGAATAAGTTCATTCTTCAAATAGGGTCACCCACCTCAGAAAAATTTACCATAGTTAATTAAATTTACCATGTGAATTCCAAACAAAATGTAATTGTGTTTACATAATTATAAACATAGATTCGGCTTTGTTATTTTATACTATTATATCTTATATACCTTATTTATTTATTTATTTTTTTTAATGTCAAACTGATCTCAATATTTCCAATAGATTTAAATCATCACTTTGACATACCACGCCATTCATTCCATGTTGTATAAATGAGATGCTTCTACAAATCTTGTCTTGATAATAAATAAATAAGGTATTGAAATTGTTAATGAATAAGTTTTTAATCATTCCTTTCAACAACTTCCATTTAAGAACGAATGCCTATAGTAAATCATGAATTTACAGTCAGTCCAAAAAAAAGTTCATTTAATAATAAGATAATCAAAAATAAAAATATAAGTAGTTATTGGTACATTTTTCTGTTGACAAGTAGATTTTTTACACCAGTTGGAGCAATAAATTGATTTTCGGAAAAAAGAAATTCACTATAAACTTAGTAATGAAACTTCAATGTATGGTCAATAAAGGTTAATAAATGTAGCTTAAGCACATATTTTACTGAAATTACTGTCAATGTCGGTGCATCTAAACTATAAAACTTAAGCTTAAAAATTTAACTTTTTCATTCATCATAAGTTAAGGCCAGTGAAACTTTGATTTAACTCCTTTATATTTGAGAACTTAATTCATTAAAATCATTAACAAATAAGTCAAACAATGTATATGCTATATGTATTGGCTAGAGATTAAATAAACCAAAAGATTGTCAAGAAAATCCTTTTAATTAAGTTCGACAAGACCTTTGAAAATCCTTTCTTACTTTTTCCAAGAGTGTTTTTTATTTATAAACAAGTATTGTATCAATATCACAAGAAATGGGAGAAATAATTATATATCATTGATGTACCAAAGTAGCATATCTGAAAATTAATAAAATAATTATGTTTGGATGATAGTTGCAGAAATGAGGTACTAATTTTTAATTTTGATATATATATTAATTTGAAATTTAGAATTTTTAATAATAACAGTACATACTCTATAAAGTATTACTAGCATGGGGGAAAGAATAGAAAACCGTGTTCAAATGCAACAAAATAAGATAGAAAAATTCGATTTGGGCTTTGCGCCAAAGTTATTACCACAACAATTAATAAACCAGACACTAAAATTTAGCTTATATCCATCATTGCACATACGGACAAAATAAATATTTTACTAGTCCCTTTGGGAGGAACATAATTTGAATATAATCAAATTGAAACACTTAAAATAACTTACCTCTAATATATCAAACAATACAGGTTGACCTAAGTTTTCAGTACATTTAGCTGATACTTCTTTCTGTATAATTTTTAAAAGAGATTCATCCAATCCCCTAGGATTTGCTAGTGTGACATTTGGTTTGACATCTGGATAACCCTTGGTTAGAGTAACTTGTAGAGTTAGTCGCACATACTGCTGTTCTGTGTCCAGCGCTGTGCATGGATGAACTTCCAATTCGACACCAACTGCGTTGCCACTAAATAAGTAAGGATAAAATGTAGGAATTTTTTTTCCAATTAAAGGAATTTGAGATGTGGAAAAATTGTACCTGTCATCAGTTTTAATTTTTATTTCATCAAAAATCGCTTGAAGAGCTGATAGTTCTTCGGTAACTCTGCAACAGAATATTATATACCAAAAATTTAAAGGATATGAAAAATAAATACTGATAACAATCAATTTCTTGTCCTATACCTTTCATCATCATGCATTTTAAAGTTCGATCTTAAAAATTACGAGGTAAAAGTAAAATAGGCTTGAAATAACTTCACCATTAACGGATTTTTAAAAAAAACAAAACGCAAATATTAAATATCCTTTGATTTATTGATTTCTTCAACTAGATACTAGTTCTGGCAGGTAACATGACTGTTTACTACTACAATGTCGATACATCATATACAATCGATAACAGACAACTTTTAGTATTTTCAAATTAATTAATGACAATTGCAATTAAAAACATCGAGGAATTTTAGTAAATTTACATGATCTACGTAAATTTTATTATAATTAAGTAATTAAAAATAAAGAAAATATTTAAATAATTATTTTTATAAGTAATGCCTTAGATAGATCATTAACATTATTATTTTGTCGGAAAAACCAAATACTCAGTACTTAAAGAAAATTATATGAATGTTGGTAAGGAATTGATTATGAACTATCAAAGAATCCCGACCTAAGTTTGATCGATAATCTCGACGTTTAACTTCCTCAGTAGAAAAGCAGGATCCTATATTTCAAGGCAAAATATTCTAGATTGAAATGTGTAGTACATCTCAGGAGAAGGAAGAAACACCAGACACAGGAGTAAGAAGATCCTTAGACATTGGTTATGAGTTACTTCCTGAAGGAGTTTCTGCTGTTGATTTCATCGAGTATGACCTGATACAACTGCCAAAACCAACAAAATATCGAAAGGATGAAACACCACATCATGATTTATTTGGAGATAAGGCAGTAATTCGCAGAGAACTTTTAGAAGATGAACCCATTGAACATTCAGAGCTATGGCTTAAGATCGTCACCAAATTAAATCCAGAAGTGTTGCCTCGTGGAAATGATAAAATAAATTCAGAAAAAGAATATCTTCCGTGCCATTTAGTCGATGAGCCTATGCGTCCAAGGTTACTCCCTTCTTTGCTGCCTAGAAAGTTCATTGGAGAGACTGAAAAAGATACTGCAAGTGGAACTGGAAAAACAAATATCAAGAAAGGAGAAGAATCGGGTATAAAGAGGCCAATGTTTGACTTTGAAGCCTTGGATAAAGTAAAGCAGACAATTAACTGGCTAAAATTTTGTGAAGAAGAAACTGATGAGGATGACTCTGAGAAAGAATAAGTTAAAGGTAAATACATATATAAGCTATTCAAATATATTGTATTGGTAGTGTTAATTATAAATGATGTTTAAGGATTATGTAAATAAAATAGGCATATATTTCGTTTAACTTAACTATTGTGCCAAACATTTGCATCTGATTTTGACGCTAAGAAGAATGATAATGTGATGTATACAAGATATCAATGAGAATGTTACTATTTAATATTAATATTTACTATTCGATACTATTTACTATTACTTATTTAGTTGAAAATTGTTTAGATTTATTTCTATTTGACTTGTGGTTCAACTCATTTCAAGCCTGTATTAAGTATTTAGTATGTGGTTGTAATATAGGACTGAGAAATAAGGTTTATTATAGATCCCTAAATTTTTCAAGTATAATTCACCTCTTACTTCCGTGATTCAAAGTACATCTTCTCGTTCACTTCACGTTTACACGCCATAGTGTTGTCAATATGATAATTATCTTCAATCTAATAGAAGCCTCTTGTCTAATAATTGTTTCAACGTATCTTCATGGCCTCAATGTCCACTTGGATACTCAAGTATTTGCATTTTTTTTTTTTTTTTAAACCCCATTCTTTTTTAATTGTTTACTATATCTTCTTTTGGTGAAAAAGAATTGGAAAGTTTTTCATGTCTCTAAGTTATTACTCATTTTAATCTTTCTTTTAATCCTCCTGTCGACGAGTAAAAAAAAAAGTCGCCCAAAAGGACGGGTTGAAACTCAATAATTCAATTTATTATTTTTTAGGAAGTTATATTGTTGCTATTACTATCACTCAATTTTTCAGGGGTATTTAATTTGTTAATTAACGTTAGGACATTAATTTTTATTGTTTCGTGTGTAGACATTAAAATAATTATGGCAATCTTAATTTTATTACGACGAAATATGAAAAAAGAGATAAAGAATGACTGACCATCCGTCAATGTTAATGATTGTGTTAGGTAGTTCTGTAGGAGTTGGTAATGCGACAGTTTTTCTGATGTGCCCTTATTTTGTGATGTCTATATTGGTGTAGCAAACTATAAATAGTATGTTTACAAAAGGAATACCGCTGAAACGTCTTCCACAATCTTGCCCCCATCCGCACAAACCTCTTTGTTTTGCTTCGACTCTTCTTAAAAATAAATGTAACTTTATTATTCATTACAATTTAATCATTGTCGCATATGGAGTAAGGTATAGGGGAAGGTTATAATATAATATATAAGAGACATTCTCTTGATGAAGAGACAATAGTTACAAGGTTGTTCGTGAACGACAAAGTTCTTATTTTAGTGAAAGATCGATGATACATAATTGTACTCATCCTTACTTATCCCGGCTTTGATAATGGCATTTTAAACAAATTTTTTTAAATTTTTGTATTGGTCGTATTCCTAAGACAGTATTGTTGACGGGTTACTTTACGACAAAGGATGGTGTGTAAGTAATTACTTGCAGATAAATATGCCTTAATACAAAAAAATAAAAAACTTTGTTTTTTAGTTGTACAACTATTCTGCAAGGAAAGCAGGGATATTCAAAAAAACGTTTCGCAATTATCAAACCAATCTAGTTTGATGAACATTATGAATCCAACATCTTGTTTCATGTGTCCAACACATCTAACCGAATATTCCTTTTTTTGGCTAATGTTAACCCGGAAGAAGTGTAGTAGCCTTGAGCAATTTGCTCATATTAGGAAATAAAGGTCTATATTTTCCAAGTATTCCATCTGTTTTCTTTATACTTTTGTCTACCTTCCGTTTACCCTTTGATTTTGTTATTGCAGCTTCAATATATTACTCCCTATTTTACCACCTCTCCACCTATACTCACTTCAATTTTGCTCTAGCCCTCTCACAACGAGAGGACGAAACATATCTCTCACCAGTGCACTCCTAACGTGACAGTTTTTTTCTCAATTGAGCATTTTGCTCACCTAGACACTTTCCGTTTTGCTTAATTTAAATTCTGAGCCGAGGTATGAACATCTTAGATCTTTTACGAAATATGGATTCTTCAGACCCTGATGGAAGAGCTACAATTTAAAATTTAATTTCAAATTGTATTGAAAGGAATCGTAAAAATTTTTTTCATCATCACATCCAATTATATAACAAAAATAGTTCAAATCGTCAACCCTGAGAAAAATGCTCACGTGACACCTCTTAGGAAACAAGAAGTAGAACACTTCTGTCAGGTTAATACAGGCATCCTTTTTAGTGTGTGGTGGAAAAAATTATTACTATTAGCCAATTACAAACTACTCTATCAATAAACACTAGGGGAACCAGAATGGCTATTCGCCTATTTGGAACCAGGCTCCAAGTAACTAGATAACTCACCAGTCGGCCTTTAGCAAAAAAAACATTAACCGAAGCAATTATTATTCCTCCAACAACAAGACTACAGAGTTTGTTTACTTATGCACAGATTAGAAGTAAATATCAGATTTAACACTTTAATACATATGATTAATTTATTAAATAATTATTTGTTGTTATTCGCTTCCAGTTTATATTATCTTCCGAGTAGAAGCTAATAATATGCATGCCTGCTTCTCTTTTCCCATCAGCAACAATTTAATTTCTTTGTTTTATCATTTACAATAGCATTGTTGACTTTTTTTACTGGTGTCAAACATAAAAACACATGGTACTTCATGAAAAGTTTTTATGCAATCACCTCAAAAAAAGTTTCTAAACTTTTTTTTTTAAATCATAGCATATGTTTAAACGAACCCAGTAAATAGGAATTTCAATATTAATTAAAATTTATTCACATACTGATTCACACCCACAAGATGTCAAAACCTAAATTGTCAAATGAAGAGAAGTCTGAAAGACGAAAAATACGACAAAGGAATTACTACCTCAAAAGGAAAGTACAACAGACGGGAAAACATTATGCACCATATAGACCAAAGGAAATAGATTTGAAAATATCAGGTGGGATTCATTCATTTTTGTTAATCAAAAGCAGGACTTAAACCATAGAAATTTATAATTTTCTTTTAGGATACTTAGGTATTATCTCGTCCATACCAGTTGTGGGCAATAAGGCCCGACCTCAATAAAAAACATCCTCTGGTTTCTTCTCCTCTTGACCGAGCGTATCCAACGTCAGCTGTACTCCAATTAATGCAATGCTGATAATAGAGTAGGGTGTAACCCACACAAGTCTGGACGATATAATTAGAAAGTGGCATAACCTTACACTCCTAAACAGTTGGTGGGTCGGCCACGCCCCTGGTGTCCCGATTTACGTT
This sequence comes from Halyomorpha halys, assembly GCF_000696795.3. Taxonomy (NCBI): domain Eukaryota; kingdom Metazoa; phylum Arthropoda; class Insecta; order Hemiptera; family Pentatomidae; genus Halyomorpha; species Halyomorpha halys. The sequence goes on along the minus strand of NW_027112074.1, from coordinate 874,609 downwards.
GACGTAAATAGGGATTTCTTTTTGCCATTCCCCAGGCAGACCAATGGAATGGCTCTTTTATGTATCTTATTCCTCTATATCGAACCTTTTGACTTTCTAATGAAATTTAAAAGGGATGTTCAATCTATAGAGGAAGCCTCATTTTCTAGGATTCTATCAGAGACTAAAAGCCTATATCTTAGTGACGCAATGTGCTATGTAATGTAAGGCAGTTTCAGGGGCCTGTCCAAATAAGAAAATGAGATGTCTTTTAAGTCTCCAATGACCTGCAAGAACTCCTATTAATAATCGGAGTTCATTTCTGTTTAGGTCTAGCACTCATTTAGTTTTAGGAGTAGAGGGTTTAGTTATTAAAATCTTGGCCTGTCTAAGCCCAATACATTCCCTCCATTCTTTGCCTGTTATCTTCCATGTCCAGTCAAGAACTACATTTCTCTTATACCTTTTAGAAATGCCTAGGAATGGTTCTGGTCCTATACAGGGGTGCTCAGCCCCATTTTAGCAAACTGGTCAGCTTTCTCATTGCCGATATAGTAGTGAAACGTATTTATTAAAAAAGATATTGATTATAACAATAATAAAGGTAACATTTAAAAATGAAGAAGTTTTTGTTTCACTTATCCTGGCAGCTTACCCCTTCCATTATTCTTCTAATATCAGGGGAATAATACAGATTTAGGTAGTTAGTTCTTTAACCCTGTTTTGTTCTGAAAAGTTTTTTTTTTTTACTTTAGGAAATCAATATTTGTGCATGGAATATAAACGAATTGCTGATTTTGAAAAGGAGATGACCTCTTGGGAATAATTATAGAGTTTTCTCAAAACCAAACCGACAATAAAAATTAATAGGTCTCTCTTGTGTACAACCCTCCTCTCACCCTCTAGCTTCTGCTCCAATTCCAAGGTTCCTCCTCAAATTGTTTTTCTTGTAGTTCACTCCTCAGTTAGGTACTAGTCAAGCACAGACCTTTCTAATATCTTCCCGCCAGTAACAATTTTTCTTACTCTTAAATTTATGTACTATTAATTATGTAGCGTATACCTGTGATCAGCTACAATTTAGCGTTTTTATTTTTCAGCCGAGATAATACAAAAAAATTGGGTTCGAATACAACGTACTGTATTCCGTGAAGATGTCATTAATTACTTTGTGCAATCGTATCGAAGAAAATATATGGAAAACGTTTCTGAGAATGATTCAAATTTGTATCCACTAGAGCTTCAAGAAGCACCAAGTAATCAGAACATATCAGCTGAACCAGAACAAGACTTAAAGGGAGAATTATTAAAATGAACTAAGAATTGTGATAGTGATAAATAGTAATGAAAGCCCGTTTTCAAAATCATAGTTCTTAACTGCTCTTTATTTTAGTAATATGAAATAGCTTATGAGCAGGAAATGAAAATATCGCATCGAGTATTAGTGGGTTCAATATCAGAGCTCGGGCTATCTTGAAAAAGTCAACATTGAATGTAAAAGTTATTCAATAGAGAATAATTTATTCAAAATTTTGACTATTTTTTTTTCACATATGCTCTCTGTCGTAAAACTTGGTAGCATTTATTGTTTTGTTGTCTGGAAGTTTTACCATCACTGATATTTTAAGACATCGTTCATAGATTTTTAAAAGAATTTTTAGGAAATTCATATTCTTAAAAGAATAATGTTGGTATTCTTGTTTGAAGGTAAAATTGTATTTAGTGAACATTTTAATATAGTAAAAATTTGTATTTTTTAGTTAGTGTTTTAGTGTTAAGTGTCTCATTTATAACTAATTTTTATTTAAATGTATTCTATTAAAACACTATTATTATGTTATGAAAATCTACATACCTAATCTCACTTACTAGCTATTTCTTTATGCTTGATCTACACCGTTGCCACTTGCCCCAAATCTGCAAGACTTATCCAAATGCTTGGTAAAAAAAGGAAGTAACAAACGTTTGTATTCACATATTTGTTTTGTTCTTTTGATTTTTTTCGGCTATTGCATTCGATTTACTTTATTTTCATAATAAAAAAGAACAAAACAGAGATAATTGAAATGAAAGGACACACAAATATCAGAAATGTAGGTTGTATATGACAAAAATTCATATAAATAGTATTATATATAACCTATGAATTCAACTTAAACCTAATTTCCTGGACATATTACGTCTTGATAAAAATATATTCGTGCCATGTTAAATAAAAAATAAACTGCTAAACTTAGCCAACAAGATTTTAATTATTGAATCCAAAGGTTGAAGAAATTCTTTTCTTAATTAAAACACAGAGAGCACAAATATTCATCAGTTATCTGTTCTAAAACAATGCAAACTTCAAACAAACGCCCTTGATTTATTTTATTCCCAGAATGGACATCCCACAGGTCAGGAACCAATTCAGACCAACTTGTACCAGCCAACCAAATAACCCATCCAAATCTTGTGCATGCGTGAATTTGACAACAAAAGTTACAAGTTTGTGGATACTGGCATTTGATACTTCCTTTATTAACCAAGCATTTGTATGAATCTTGGATTTATGCATGGCATACATGTAGATTCAGCATAAGAGCTCATCAATTGTTTGAAATTAAGACATCTTCAGTACAAACCAAGATAATCTTCCCCACTCACAATACCTATATACCGAAGAATTCCAAATCCTTTTATCCTACCTAGATGGTCAAGGTGATTCGAAAGCTAAAAGAAGAAATATAAAGTGTCAAAGTTTGGGCAGTTAACAGTAATTTGTGGTTTAATGTTGAAAAAACTGAGGCTATTCTCATTGTTCCAATGAACTTTATTCCTTATAATCCCATAATCAACTTCAATTGGCTACCAACCCATTCACTTGCTCGCCTCCGTTAAACACTCTAAAAATATCCATATTTATCAAATTACCCGAAAATACATCACTATCTTCAAAAGTTCTTGAGATTTTGTGATTCTTTGGCACTAAAACCTATCAGCTACTAGTTTCTTCCCTCATCTTTCCCCATTTTGATTATGGCCATATTGCGTACCATGGATTGTCTGATAGATAAGATATAAGTCTAAAGGAACGCGATGTAATGGATCATCACATTAGAATCATCTTCATGATCTTAAGTTGCTCTCCCAAGTCTCCAATTGGTATAATTAGTTGAAGTGGCTTTACCTTTTTTTTCTGATTTTAACACTTCATAGATATCTATCTCTTCCAATCCTTAAGGACTTAAAAGCTTCCCTACATACTTGGAATGAAAACTATATCTTTCACTCTTATCATTAATTCAAGGATATTAATTTGGATTCATTTAAAATATTATTTTTGAGCCTTCATTGGGAATTTTAAAAAAATGTTGAAGTTATGAAGAAATAGCTGCATGATTAGCACTACAAAAATTCTCTCTTTATGGCTTAGTTAGAATTTTATTTTAGTCTTGGGTTTTAAAACTGACAGTATATTTCTTTATTGGTCTTTCAAATAGAAATAAATTATAAAAATTTATATAAAAAATATATTTACTAGTTACAATATATACATCCATGTAAAAATTTGAACTAAACATTAGCCACTTATTAATTTACGTATAAAATTACAAATAAATCTCACGTATAAGAATACATATACATATTAGTTTATAAAAATAAGTGAACTAAAAAACTAAATATTTACATATATACTTGTCAGTAAAAAAAACTTAAAGTTTATCAGGTTTGAACTTAGATTTGGCAGTAGGCCCATCACTTGATGCTTTTGATTCAGAAAAGGCACGACTTCAGACCATTGAGTGATTGTTGAAGTCTTCTTAAAACTGTTCTCACATTGTCATATTATTGTTATCTGAGGGTAGTCTTCTATCTCTGTCCGCTGTTCCTCTAATACTGTGGAAATGGCTTTGAGGAGGTTGTGCGGGAAGTGGTCAAGGAACATTCTTGGCAAGATCCTGATTTCTTCTTCAACAAGCTCCTCTGGATCAATCCACCTCATCTCATAGGTTTCATCATCTTCACCCTTCCTTTAGAAAGTAAAACAAAAAAATCAAATCAATTGAATAATTATGATAGACATGTTATAATTATAATTAAATATTGTTTTTTTTTTAAATATCTGATAATCTTGCATTAGAAGTAAAACTTATTTTACTTGATTGTTTGACAATTGTATTATTTCAGGATTAGGAAATGGAATTTTATTGAGAAACATCTCTTAATTATATATCTGTTATTGTATTTTATTTAATTAATAATTTTTACTATTTCATTTTTTGAGAAGAGGAAGCATTTCAATTTTCATCTAATCCTAGCCAATTTGCTCTACCACACCTTAAGAAGTTTCACTTTAAAAAAATTCTTAATTTTAAATTTAAGTTTTCATTATAGGAATTTAAAACCAACAAAAAAAAAAAAAAAAAAAAATAGATCAATATGATTAATATGTCATAAAAATACTTAGCCCAAACTATGCACTGGTAACATTGGCTTAGTTAATTATGCAAGTAGGAGATTATTTTCAGATAACAAGGAAGATCGGAATGCAAGCTCGTGGAGTGGATATGTATAAGCAGGAGTTTAAAATGGAGGAGTAGATGTATATATTTCAATCAATCTGCAACTAATGGAATATTAAGTGATGTTAATTTATTAATAAAAGAAGATAATATAAAAGAGAAACAGCTTATGAAAACTTCACGACAGAACCAAACTGGGTCTTTTTCGGTCCGAACTCAAATGTTTGTGTACTCAAACCAGTTCTATTGAAACAGTTTGTGTTATATCAGGATAGGAGTTTTGTGTCTTTAAGGAGCAATAATTACTTTCTAATTATAAATACTTGTAAATTATAAATTATATATTAATTACTTTTCATCTTTTGTTTTTCTTTTTCTTGCTATATGTAGTATTCTGCCTGCAGAATGCATCTTTACATGTGTATATCGCCTTGACATAACATCCTGTACAAGAGAAAAAATGTGAATAAGTTGACTTTATATTTATTGTAAATAACTTTTTTTATTGGAATTCATTTTTAATTAATAAACATTATAAAAATATATAACAATA
>NW_027112074.1:843839-869507 GCF_000696795.3 Halyomorpha halys | reverse complement strand
ATTTGTAATGTTTCAGCCCTGATTCATTGGCCATTTTCAAACATAATACACATCACTCGAGTCAATAAGTTAACTTATTTTTTTACTTTCAGTTACCTCTATATAGAATATATAGTAAGGGAAAGTATTACGATTGCAATCGAGTTTTCATAGGATTATATGTTTTGAGGTCTGCTGATTCCTAATCATTTCATTACGGCTTTGTTGTCTTTTGCGAAGATGTTGTAATCTTAGCAGGAACAAAAGTTATATTCATTATTCCCTAAATCCTAAAATACAAATGTTTATAACAACAGAAAAATAAAAAAAATTTGTCCATAATTTTTGCCTTCTATGATCTTGAATTTTTTTTGAAAATGACAAAATATGATAGCTTTAACACAAGCCCTGATGATGAGTCTACACAAAACTTGGGGACTTATGTAGGGTGGCGAATTAAAGTTGTATAATATGCGTACTGCATCAGATTTTTTAAAATTTCAAGTGTATAGCTAAATAAAAAAATATAATAGAGTGCCTCAGCAATTTTTTATAAAAACAATTTCAAAAGACATTAGGCACTGCAGTTGGAAAGTGTATAAATGATATTAGATGGTAATAAATTAAAATGCTTTATTTCGATTTAGAAATATGCAAAAAATGAAGTATTTTTATCAAAGAGCTCACAATCTAAGAATTAAAAACGATGATATAACTTTATTTTTGGGTGAAGGTAAAATGAAAACCAAAAGTAAAAGGCAGAATCTGTATTAAAAAAACATGAGCAAGTACCAAGTACCAAGATTTAACTTCCTAATCATTGATGCGTGGTTGAGAGTTAAAAATAGTTTACGCTCCCACAAGATCTCCCAAGGTACTCAGTGTTTCATGAGATACGTGGTACCTGGAGTGTTAGTGTTCTCTTGTCACTCCAATGAACCTCTCATTGAGTCAAAACACATGTTCACAACCAAAAACTGATTTAGAAGGATTTTAATGGAAAAAAAATTGAAAAATATAAACATTCAAGTATAATTTACCATAAAACTGTTAAAAATTGGATGACGGTTGGTATGGTTTTTTTTTGCCACTATTGAGTTTTAGAATAGGCCCTTAAATTTCCAGATTTTAAACCCGAATATAAGAAATATTCAAGGGAAGATTGGCCCACTCCGAAAAGCACTTTTAGGGGTAGCAAAATTTCACAATAAATAATAATAATAAGTAAAAATTGTTAATTTCATAACTTTTTTATTTTTAACCTAAAAAATACATGATAAATATGATTGTTCTTGCCAAAAAGTAGTATTGATGTATATTTTAGTCCTTCAAATTGAAATAACAAAATAAGGAGGTGGAAGAATTTTCCTCCGCATCAAGTACTTGATTGATTCCACTGATTCAAGCTATTGAAACTTTTAAGATAACAATTAACCAACTATTATTGGTAAGGACTTTGAGAGACATTGAAGTAGAGAAGAAGTAGAACAGTCAAGTATTATTGCATGTTAACCTGAAAGTAATTGTTAACAAATTTCTTTCAATGGATACTGATATAAAAAAATTTAAAATTTTTGAAAAAGATGGTGGTAAAAATTTAATAGGATAACCTATCCATCCCAGCTGTGGTTACTTATCATTATGAGTATGTAAGGATGTAAAACTTAAAAATACAACAAGCAACTTACACTATGAGGAGGTATCAAAACTCTTCTCTGCTGTTCTGGCTGTCGCATGCGTGGTGTTGGCCTCTCGTTGCGCCAGACTGATTCCAGATCAGCTGCTGGCACTCCAAAGAGAGCATACCCGAACCCATTAAGGAACACTCTGTACTATAAAAATCAAATTTATGACGATTAAAGCTGCTATCATTAAATAATAATTAGAATATATATATATATTTTTTTTATTTTATACCAGATCAGCCTGGTGGGCCTTTAATGGTTGATATAACCGTTATATTATATATACATTTTTTAACAGTTGATTATGAGGGGGTATAGTCTCAAGAATATATTTTATTTATTGTCAAACTTACTTTAGGTAACCTGCAGGCTTGAAGGACATTAAAAATTTGTGTTCTCAGATCTTCAAAGTTTGGAACATTTAGTCTCATGATAAAATCATCTCCAAGTCCAATGGAGATCATAAACTTCTTTGTCTCTTCAGCCCCTTCCCTCGACATAATGCCTCCTAAGATAATGTTTTGAATATAAAATATGAACAAAAATAGTTGAATAAACCATGGTCTGTGAGATATACCGACCTGGTGTGGAGAAACCATACACTTTGAGATCTGGATATTTGGACCGTAGCAGAAAGCCAAGGATAGCTGCAGTTCCTGCTCCTAGACTATGCCCTAAAAAATTAAACAAATCAATTTTTATAGGTAAAAGTACTAACATAGTTTGAATTCTTTTTATTTTTCATATGCACAAACCAGATTTTTAGCCACTAAATTATCTAAAATATGAGGAAAAATCCTACAAATATGTCATCTTATCACCAAAATATGTTCCTTTATATCTAAAACATGAAGTATCTGTGAAAGTATTTTTTAAATTTGTGAAAGATTTTAAAGACTTAAATTTTTTCTATTTCCTGCGTGAATTCAAAACGTCCATATCTATCATGGTGAGGAGACAAGAATAACTTTTATATTATTTATTTTTTACCATATCACTTTGAATGCTTCTAAATAATAAATGATTCATACTATGAAATTTTACCAATCTTTTGATGGTTATTTCAAAATTAAAAAGCAAAATATTTCTTTCTAAGATCAAGAATTGGTAAACTCTCAAATTATAAACTTATGTCATAATTGCAAAGGTTAGGGATAATTATAGTATTTTTAATTTCTGATTATTTTAATATTGATTACCTGTGAGTACTAGCCCATATTCAGGGAACTGAGCAAAAGCTTTCTCAAGGAGATTGTTGTCTTCGATATGCTTTTTCAAATTGATTGCACACATCATAAATCCTTTATGAAACTGCAAAATATTAACTCTATTAATAAATAAAACAAATATTGAAAAAAAAAAAGCATATATTTTTCTCTTTTACTAAATATTCCTCAAATATTTGGTCATTCTCATTACCTAAATGTTAATTTTTTAATAGTAATTAATCAAATATATTTTACCTTCTTTTTTAAATTATTCTTAATCATTTTCATTTCATAAAACTAATGAAAATGTAAACAAATAAAAAATTTATATAAATGGATTTTGACTGTTTATAAATCAGCCAAAGAAGAATTTTTTTTCAAAATGGCTTTTGACAATTCTTAAAAAATAATTAAAAAGTCTATATGATAAGTTAAAAGAGTAAGTATTATTGGAAAAATGTTGTTTATATAATTAACGTTTTTAAAAACAATATAATTACTATTTATTATAACAGGTAGGAAACTGCTTCAAAAACAAATGGTCAAAATATTTTATTTTTAGAAAATATTAACATTTTGTCATCACTGAAATGGACTTTTTCCTTCAATAATTGTATATTTATTCAATTGGTTAATGGTCAATATATTTTAGAAATTCAAGAAGTATTTTAATAGTTAAATCATAATCATAAATTAGCCGATACACGATATATTTTTAATGATGTATTAGCTGTTGACGGTGGATATTATATGCAGAAAAGATGGTTATGGTTGCAGTTTTGGAGGAATATTGCAGTAAATGATTATCTGCCACAGCTGGATTCGAACCCAAATTCTTGGAGTTAGTAGCACAATGCCTTACCACTGAGCTACCCACTCCCACTAATATTATATACATAGTATAATTTTGGCAAAAATAACTAATAAAATGTTTGACTTATTTGTGTTCTTCACTGAACTCACCCACAACCATCTCCTCAAATATATTTATTATGTTAATTGTTAGTTATTCATTTAATTAAAACAAAAAAAAATGAAATTCACCTTTAAAGAATAAGCTGTTCAGGGTTACTCTAACCTTATGAGCCCGTGCCAACTAGAGACCCCATGGTCCATAAGAAAAATAGTGAAAGGTAGTTTTAATTTGCTTTCTAAAGATTTTAGTTTCGCAAAGAACAAGCAATTTCATCTAAAAACTTATTAAGTAAATACTTTTTTTTTCTAAAGTAAAACTCAAGTACACTGTCAGACACAAACAAGAGTACAACTTCTCTCAATATTGCTCAGAAATATAATTAAAATTAAATTAATTCTTTCAGTAATTAGGAAGCCAGCATAGCTTTCTGTTAATTGCAAATTAAAAACTGAACAACCCAAATCTTGAAATTATCTATAGGTCTCTAGATATGGTTTAATCTGAACCTGAGAATAAGCATGTCTTATGAATTCCATAATGTTCAAAAATATTAGCACAAATCACTTTTTGATACTGATATAAATAAATGACTGTTATACTTATTTACCAAGCTATTTGGAGGGATTCCTTCAGTTTCTAATCTTTCAGGGTATGCAGTGAGGTCTGTAAAAACGTCTCTCATAGATATAGATCCTCTTATTACAACAACAATTGACTTTGTCTTATGATCAACGATCACTAAAAATGGTAGCTGAAAAATAATGCCATTACTATTTTTAATAAATTTATTCTTTAACAATATTAAGAAGGATGCAAAATATTTTAAAAACAAATATAAAATTTAATGTGTATAAACAGATGAAGAGAAAAATCAAAACTGTCTACCAAAAAAGCTTTTAACAATTTTCATTTAAAGTAATGATTATTTTGTTCTTTTTGACTAGATATGGGTATATGAATAGGAAATTGGTTTAAAAAGTTTATTCCTTTTAAAAAATTGTCCTCTCGAGTGACTCACAATATTAATTTGTACAATAGTAATTGTAAATACAGTTTAACATAATAGGATTACTTTGTTAAATTAAATAGACCATTTAGAATAGAATGAATTAGTATTTAATTAAAAATCATGTGTACCTCAAAAATATAGTTTTTGAAGGAGGCATATAAGATATCCCTGTCTGAGAGCTTGGATAATGCTTTAACACCAGCGAGATTGCAAAGGCAGCAGTTATCACCTCGGACTTGTGTAGGCTTTGACCTGAAAGATTTAATGTATATACATATATTTTTATTAATTGTGTAAAAACAATAAAAATCAATATTTATGAATAATCATGAGTGAATGAAGATTACCTAAAACAAGCACAACAAGTACTATTTGCTATGAGTTTAAAGGTGCCAGTCACACAGTGTAGGAACATCATCATAGGGCATCCGTATGAGGAGAGAGCGAATCTCATGTAGTGTTCTGCCTTTTCTAAGCTCATCCATTCTGGCATGTTGCAAAATGCTTCTTTCACATCTGTAAAAGAAAGAATATATTAATTAGGTATTATTTAAATCTTAAGTTATTTAGAAATATTTTAGAACAAGTTAGAAATGTACACAGTAAATATAAAGCATGGGGTCAATATTAAATAAATTCTATAGCAAGGTTGAGAGACAAACTTTATGTGTACTTTTTTTTCTTTTTATGACCACCTGCCTAGTCATTTCTGACATGAGGGGGGAAGGGTTATTTACAGGTTACCACCCTATTCTAACACCATGGTGAAGGATCAAGTTTTCATTTCGTGGGACCACCACAGAAATAAAAGTCGATCCCAAAGAACGGATTTGAACCGGTACTGCCACAGTTTCCAGGTTGCAATGACCTGTACCTCAACTCCCTGAGCTAAGGACCGCCCACTTCATATGTACTTTTCATTTCTATCATATGGGAGATTCTTCTATTTTCATTATATTATGTATAGCTGCGATAGTGTTGGTATGCTTCCCATTGGATTAGAGGTTGTTATTCCATTTGCATACCGCACATGTCAAGGTGGAATGAGAGAAAGGAATTGAAGATGGCATCTGCTAAAACTCGTGAGGGGGAAAACTGACATAATAGAATTTTCCATCTGACAGGTAATAACACATTGGAATAAGGTTAGAAAGAAATTTCAATATGTCCTCTCACTACGACCACTTGGTAATCAGCACTTCGACCACTTTCCAAGCAACACTTGGCACTAAATGAGCTCAGTTTTGCTTTGGGATATCAAATCCTAAAAAAAAAGGTTTACAACACACGTTGCTGAGGGTAGCTAAGGCCATCAGGAATGCACCTTGTGAGGGAGGAGCAGGTTTTTGTGGAAGGAGTATCTTTAAACCTCATCATCGGTGCACAGTAAAAGATAGAAGGTTTGTTTCACCAAAAAAAGAGGTGATAATGAGAAAATACTTTCGCACAACCCAGTTCTGATTATCAGCAAAGTGGTGACTCCCAAATCACCATGTCTCACAAGCCTAATGGAGCATGGAAGGCTATAGGCCAGACTAAGCAGACAAGGACATCTAGTGTGCGCCTCCTACAGCATTCTGGAAACTGCCTAGCACATTCTTACAACCTGCACTGTGTTTGAGGTACTAAGAAATATGCTCCAAAGGAAGACTGGCATCTACTACATGCTTACAGAGAGCTAGTTCCTCCTCCTCATGAGACGAGAACTACCCGTACATCAAAGCATTGGTGTTGTGGTTGGAATGGAACAGAGAAATTCAATCTTGCCTCAAGAAGAAAGCATAGCCAGCTAATAAAATAATTCTCAATGGACAGAGATGAAGATAAAGACAATTTAATCTTTATCGACTTAGTAAATATTTATTGGAGTGGTAGCATAATATATGTTCATCCATAATAATACCTTGCTAAAACCCATGTTGCCAAAAACTAAGGAAAGGAATGAATAAATAAATGAGCACATGATCTTTCTAGCTTTATAAAAGAAAAATATATGTTTCTAGATACAATACATACAAGTTGGAGGGGAGTAGTATCTTCTATCATCATCCAATATTGAACATTTGTTTTGTTAATAATAATCTAAAATATTTTCAGCTATCCGTTATATTGGATATGGAATAGGGATGAAATAATGATACATTCACCTGTAGTGTATTTGAGCCTTTGTTCCGCAATAAGCTCAATCCTCCTTTGCTCTCGAGACTCTCGTTTCTGTTTCACCCTTAGAAGGACGAAGCCAGCAATAAGGTCTGATGGGACCAAATCTGTGTCTCTGAACATACAGCTAACTAGTCCTTAAACAAAGAAATTACAATATTAATTTAATTTTTTTTTTATAGTAATATTACAACTGTAATTCCTGACCTGGTTAAAACATGGGTTGTTACACTAATTTTCTAATGTATATAATTTAAACACTTCATTTTCTCTGCATAGAAAAGCTAGAAAAACCAAGCTAACGATGCTTCATAGGTGCCCTGGACCTCAGAAAAATGGCTATATATGGCTAGGTATCAGCCAGGAGATAAATTAAGCGGTTTGTACACAGTGGTGACCACACCTTCTTATAAGAATACTGTAAAGACATAAATCAGTTACTTATACCAGTATTTGATCTTTAGGTTCTTTTTATGCTGATGTGGGACTGATACATTTCATCTCTATATCATTTAAGTACATATGGATTTGAAATTTTTGTTTAAATAGTATATAATTCTGATCCTTGATTTTTATTGTCCATACTTATGACCTTTATGAAATATCATTCCTTATGCAGTAATGTTGTATATATTAAATTATTGCAAATCAGGATAAAATAAACAGCAATTAAAGAAAACTATTGAGCGTACCTGCAACCTGAGAAAAGGCCTCATGGCTCTGCTTGTCTCTGATGATCCAACAAAAGACCCACCGGAACCTCCTCACCCAGATCCTGGTCACCTTGCGATGGTAAAGAGTATCCAGGCTGACATCTGGTTGGGAACCCCTTAACTTCACTGATCCTATCGGATCTATCACCATGAAGAGCGTGAATATTGCCAGTGCAAATAGTAGCCAGTCCAGTATCACAATAACTAAAAATAATGCCATTATTTTACTTCAGTATTGAGCACTGTGATACAACTTGTATTGATTAACTTATGTGATGCAATTTGTTTCAATATTTATGTAACAAAATTTTTATCATTTGTTTTTACAGTAAATATTTTAGTTTTATTTGTAAAGTGACAAGCAGACCTGACAATGGTTCACTATTGTTAGATTTGAGGATATATATTCATTAAATGAACATAATTGAATAAATAATAATAATAATTTTGAAAGTTCTATAACAATTACTGTATTTACTGGGTTTTTCATATGAAATGTCAGTTTTCATAGGAAAGGTTATTTAGTAAAACAACTTTATGAAATCATAAAATTTTTATTCTAAATATTTACCCTCATTTTCCCCAACGTTTTATAAACTTTTCAATCCCAGAACTGAAAAATTCACATTTGATGAAGAAATGAAGTCATAAAATGTGTTTTTGACTTATGCCTGAGACACTGCCCTAATCATGTGTGGATGCAGATAGTTTAATGATATTTGAGAGAAAATTGTAAGAAGAGTGTTTGGCCTTGTAATGAATGGTGACCAGTTTATGTTAAGATGCAATGCAGAGTTGTGCCAAATTTACCAGGAATCGGATGTGGTATAATAGATAGGACTCTCAAGACTGCAATAAGCAGGTCAAGTCGCAAGAATGGTTGGTTGGTAACTCATCCAATAAGAAATTATTGTTTGGGAATGTGTATAGAAAAATAAAGGGAGGATAGATGAGGTATATGCTGATGCACAGAAATTCCTGAAGACAACTGCTTGGTAGACACTTGTGCAAGGCCTAAAGAAAGGATCAATGTCTTGATGCAGCAAGTACCCATAGTCAGTTGTGATGCCTGTGATGATGACATTAACCTTCTACACGACAGGTGGATCTGTCAAACCCATTAACATCATTTGTCTACTTTTTATATCTTATGTATGTTACTTAAATTAATTACTGTACTTATATACTTATTTTTATGGCAATGGAAATGGATTATGCAACATAAAATGTGAGAGAAATAAATATTGATATGGGTCCTACAGATCCACTTGTCGCACTATAGATTAAATCATTTTCCTTAGATTTAATTTTTTTGATGTTATTATTCAATGGTTAGAATTATATAGTTTGTACCAACAGGAGACCTAATTATCAGAAAACATGTGAGAACATGCTCAGCATAACTGTATTGGTCCTCCTAATATGTTTCTGATAATTTGGATGTTACAAGAAATATACAATCTAAGATTAAGGTTTCGATTAAGATAATGTTAATTTTGTATCAAGTCTTAAAATATTTATAAATGTATTTAAATCATCTAAAATACAATTATAGGAAGTAAAAGTGATTATGTACATGCAGTATACCATCAATGGCAGTGTTGGTATAGTGATCGTATTCCTCGCATTTGATCACCTCCATGTAGGCCCACATAGTACCCATCACGTTCCATGCTGTCTCTGGGATCAGAAGGAAAATTCTGTTAACAGATATTTAATTTTCAATGGAGTGAATGAGAGAGAGGAAAAACTTTTAAAAAAATTATTTAATAAAACCAATTATGTATTTTAATTGATTAATATTTAATTGGCGAGATAACATTATATGTGATATGCCAATGTTAAAGTTCAAAGTCATTAGATATAGTCACCAAATGTCATGCTGATCTACAACTACTGATAATTAACGTATAAGGCTGAGTAACAACAGATTGGTTTTATATTTAATCTTTTACAAAATATTAAAAATAATGAACTAAAACAGTCCATTTTAGTTTTTAATTAAGTGGAGTAGCCTAGTGGATAAGAAACTGGACTCCTTAGCTCCCGGGCTCAGATATGAGTCCGGTTGTGGCAAATAATTATCTATTCTATATATGTATATATAGTTGACCATAAAAATGTATATATAAGAAGATGGTCAGGGTTGCGGTTAAAAAAAAAAACAAATAGTTTATAACTATTTGTTCTTTTTTGACCGCAACTCTGACCATCTTCTTATATATAATTATATATTCTATTATATTAGCTGTGGAACAACCACAGAAAAAACCCAGGTATTTGAGTGTAATCCGATCAGATCACCTGCCACCACAGTTGGTCAAGAAACAGCACGTTCTTACAAAGTACTGAACCCTAGATCCTTCACGGGTTTTAAGAGGTACAAGTTTTGTTTTTCATTCTAATTTTGAACATTCACAATGGATTTAATCTATAATTAATGGATTTTAGACTAATTTCATTTGGTTCATCCAACGTTTTTTGACATATAAGTAATTTCTAATACTTCAAATTCAAATATTTACTGAAATTTTTATTGCTGAATGTTACTTTAGTATACAAAAACATTGCATGAGATATTAGATACTCAATATTTACTTTAATATTTTTATTTTACATTCCAATATATATTACAGACTATACTTAAAAATAATTATGCCTATACTTTGGTAAATATGCCAAATCACGAGTGGCAAAAATATTACTAGCGAGCATATTAATCAATCTTCTCTTCTTGTGATTTAGCCTAGATTAAATTTTTGGACTGTTTCCATAACTGTACCATTATCAACATAGATCAACAATCACACAAACTATCAACAATAGTCCAATTATAATTGAGAAATAATAAACAGTTTGAAGAGTGATTGGTTTAACAGTGAAAAACATTCCATACTACTAAATTATACTAATTGATTTAATATGAACATAATTTAAGATAATATGTGATTAAAGATATCAAAATTATTTACAATATGATAGTTAATAAAGATTGGAAATTTGAGAAATTAAATTTTTTAAAATATTCAGTATGAGAATACTTTTTGCAAAGCAATTCTATTTTTTAAAACTATATTTCATTGAGTTAAGAAGTTCCATAATTTTATAGATATATATATATTATTTAATTTCTCAGAATACATTTTAATTAAGTTAAATTGGATGAAGTTTTTATTTTCTTCTGTTTTATTTTATTTATTTCTAACTACGTAAAACTGGGTGCACCAAAATTTTTTTCATATATATATTTTTACTATTATTGAGTACCTTCTTTACTGACAATTCATGATTTGGTATTCTCTAATTGTCTTAGTATGACATGAACTTCCTGACATGTCATTACTGTGTTGTTTATTTTGACAAGTATTACATTGAATGCTGATTACTTAGACCAGAAAGATATCGATATATGATTTAATTATAAGTTTTTATTTATTTATAATCTTTAAATTTCTTTCTTGAGACTGGCAATTTTTTACTAAATAATTCAAAAACGCTATCCAAATTATAGTCTCAGAACATTTATTTCATAAATCATTATAACCTATAATCAGGTTACAAGTGAGGTTATAATATATAGTGTATAAATTGTGGTAAAAGAGAAATAATTTGACTGTGTTTTTTATGTTTTTGGCTTATTAGGTGTTTATTGTATTTTTGACATATTAGATGTAAATATTTTGACCTGGGCAGAATAGCCTGTATGGAGTTTTTTTAAAAGGGTTAAATGATATGTCTCATAGTAAATTAAGATTGTCCCTGAAGATGGCCGAATTGGCCGAAACGTTGGACGTGTGAATGAAATAAATGTTCTGAGACTATAATTTGGATAGCGTTTTTGAATTATTTAGTAATAAGTTTTTATTTCAAATTTGTGGTCTTTTTTATTTTTTTAGATACAAATTTTATGATTATTTGAGACAAAGTAAAAATAATTCCCGATTTTTGAATGTGAGAGGTATTATTTTTCAAAGATTTAAGATATTATACTATAATATAAGTATAATAATATATACTTTTTATTAATATAACTTGCTCTCCTTGTGTTTTCAAATCACTTAAAATTGTTAGACAAAAGTTTTCCGTTTAAAATTAAACCTTCTATTGTTTCACTATGAAATATGGCGATTTTTTTATTTATGAACTCTTTTAACTTAACCATATGGGATTAAAAATTAAACCATAAGGATTTTTTTTTACCAAAATTAGGGGGCCGAGTTTCAATAGTTAACAGAAGATGATCTTACTGCCAGATCACGAGTTTTCTTAGGATTGATTTTTTCACTGTAAGATATAATATAAAGAGGGATGAGGAAGGCATTTTTTAAAAAGTTTTTAATATATTAATTAAAGGCACTTTTCAGTTTAATTCAGGAGCGGAAGGAAGTTCTGAAGAAACCAGAATTTAGTTCAGAAGCTAACAATGGACAGTTTGATACTTCAGGTACTCTACGGTATCGTTTCTTTTAGACAGATATTTTCGATACTAGGAGTGATACATTACATCTAACAAATACGATCTCTGTATCGCTAGTTATCATAACCTATGGATTTTTTTTTAATGAGTAGTTGGAGAGAGAATAAGAGAAGATACACATGTAAATAAAAATTTGTTTTATTAGTGCCAACGGTTACGGCCAGAATTTCAGGCTTTCACCAGGACTAATAACAAAAAACAAGACAACAACCTTAAGAAATAAAAGGAAATACAGAATAACTAGAAAATAAAAGATAGTACAGTATTGGAGAAAATGCAAAGTACATTTTTTTTTTTATTGACGCCAGCCGGAAGAAGCCCGAAATCGATACTCTTAACTTTCGATACATTTCATCAGATTCTCTCGGGCAAGTATACTTCAGTTAAAATATATCGATATAATCAATCCTAAGAAAACTCGTGATCTGGCAGTAAGATCAATCTTCATCTTTTGTTAACTATTGAAACTCCGCCCCCTAATTCTGGTTAAAAAATTCCTTATGGTTTAATTTTTAGTCCCATATGGTTAAGTTAAGAAAGTTCTTAAATAAAAAAAAAACAAAAAAAAAAACGCCATATTTCATAGTGAAACAATAGAAGGTTTAATTTGAAAGGGAAAACTTTTGTCTAACAATTTTAAGTGATTTGAAAACACAAGGAGAGCAAGTTATATTAATAAACTGAAACATAAGGCAGCCAGTGATTGGTTGCTAATCATTTCTTTTTTTGTTTAATCCTACCTGGTTATTGCTGACTTATTGGGGGTTATCTATAGGTTACTCACCTGTTCAAATGAGTGGTGGAAGGGTCGAATTTTATATTCGTGGGACCGTCATGATTATAAAAGTTAGGAGTTTGCCAAGGTGACGCTTCAGCTTTCTCAGATAAAAGGGCCTCTCCCCAACTCCTCTGACACGCTCCTAAAGTCTATCATTAGGCCCACCTTTCTAGATTCACTTTTCCTACCTTCTTACCACCCCATTAAACTCCGTCCTCCAAGTGTTGGGTCAACGAGATTCTAAACAATGTTTTAATTGTTCATGTTTTGATTTACCTTGTTCTTACGTGAAAAACTTTTCTTTTCTTTTTGTTAAATAATGTTTTCAGTTCTTTAGTGTTGTATTTTATTGCCAGATTACGCAACAAAAGAAACTTGTTCATGATAGAAATGCCAATTGTTTGCAGGTTATGCAATAGTTATTTGAAATTTTTAAAAAAATTCTGGTTTAACTGTTTTAAAAGAACGTTCACGTACCTTTTGGTAAGAATGGAAATGACATTTTGATAAGGAAAGACCTTTAATAAAAAAAAAAAATAATTCAAGAACAGGTTTCTAAAATAAATTCTTGCCAGACCTGAATTTTATAATTGTTGTTAAAATAGAAGTTCATATCGAAGACTTACTTCACAGTAGTGGTAAGTGCATTTCCACTAAACTTTATTTAATATACAATTAAAGGTTCTCACTTTTAGCTAAATTAAAACTTTTCAATTAATTTTTTGACTGAACTTGATTTAGATATGAAATCTAAAATAAATAAAAAAAAATTGTAATTTTCCTAAAAGAAAGAACTTTTAATTGTATTTTCCCTAAAATTATTATGAATGTACTTAGCACTATTGAGAAGTAAGGCATCGATATAAGAACATTTTAAAAAAAGTAAAAAAAAAAGTTTTAACATACTTGTATGGCTGTGCTTGAGGAGGATCTTTAAAATTTAGGAAAAAAAAAATGATTTTATTTTGAAACGGATGTATTTCAAAGATAGTACCGTGAGATCGGGTTACTTTCCTAATAGGGGAAGAGAAGGAGAGGCTATAAGGTAGAACAATCACTTTTTCAAAATAAAACTGAAGAATCATTTTAGAAAACATATTTGTGGGCCGATATTGGAACTATAATTGAGCTCAACGCCATAGTTTTATAAATTC
This sequence comes from Halyomorpha halys, assembly GCF_000696795.3. Classification (NCBI taxonomy): domain Eukaryota; kingdom Metazoa; phylum Arthropoda; class Insecta; order Hemiptera; family Pentatomidae; genus Halyomorpha; species Halyomorpha halys. The sequence goes on along the minus strand of NW_027112074.1, from coordinate 855,428 downwards.
CCATAACTTTACTTTTTAAGTATTCATACAATATAAATAAAATAAATATAAACTGATTCAGGATTTAAAAATATATTTACTCACTTGATGGCCATGAGAGTTGGAACGTGCCGCCTTGCGTAGACGTCGACTATGGACCCCTGAGCGCTCCTGTTCATGATGATGATGAGGAGAACGCTGACCAGGCAGAGGGTGGCCAACTTGCCGATGAGGTAGGTCCTCACCAGCTCCCCTCCCGAAGAGCAATTGAATGTCGCCGAGTAGTAGCGACATGTCGCCGTACCGAGGACACCCATCCTGCAAGAAATAAGAAAGACGATGTAAAAATACACTCCTTCCGAGGTTCAAATTCGTTTAATTTTTAAGCTAAACAATGCTGATTCAAGTTAAAAATTAAATGTTTGTTCATCCTAGCTCACATAAAGTTTGAAAAAAATAATAGCTTGGTTGTGAAAAGGTCTCGATTTAAAGTAAGTTTGTAATGATTACGCCATAATTAGTCTTTAAATAATCTCTTACTGAAAGCACCACATCATTAACCTTGTAAATCCTTTCATTCAGGCTACATACCATGCACCAAACGACTTAGAATTTTGGTTAATTTAATATTATGAATTTCTAGAACAACAGTGTGAATAGCATATGCTTAGATGAGTGGATAAATAAAGGTTTTGTACATAATTATTTTTTTCAGCTCAGATTAGGAACTTCCACTAAATGTTAGATATAAAAGGTATCTCAAGAAGAATGAACCGTTTTCGAAGCTTATTTCACAGAAAGTAAGCAACTCAATTAAACGTGTCGCATGGCATTACCATGAATGTATTTAATTATCAAGTTTCGGATAGTTGTTGATTGTCTCTGGAACAACACCTCTACAGGATAAAGCTATCTCGATAGGTTAAGAACTTGGCTCTTTTCCTTTTCTACGAACCTACTCACGTGACTTTGTTTTCCAGCCGCAAACCTCCCCATTGGAGATTGCCACTGAAAGGTTTTTTTTAATAAAACTGGTTGGTTAAAAGAATATTCAGATCAGCGTTCTCTTCGCATGGCCTCCTAGATCCCCAGACCTGACTCATTGCAATTTCTTTCTATGGGGACAATGTTAACAGTTCACCACAAACAATCACACTAGATGACAAGCATTTAACAAGTGTGATCAACGCAGTGCTGCAAAGTGTTTAGGAAGAATTCTCTTATCGCCTTTATGCGATTCGTGCTGCGAGTGGTGATCCCATTAAACAGTTGCTGGCGAGGGAAAAAACTTCTATTTCAGTTAAGTACATATAAGTTGGTTGTAATTTTGTTCTACTTTTTGTTACGGATTTACAGCTAAATGGAATTTAATTAAAAATAAAGAATAAATTTTTCATTCTTCTTTATTATACAGTAAATGTGATTAAAAAAAATTAAGCCAATTATTTATTCGCTACAACCCATAAAGGTTCAGAGGTATAGTACTTGGTTAGGCATTTCTGTTACTAGACCAACGTTTGTGCATGGAGGTGATTTAGTCAGAATCACGCTCGACAGCCACATCTTTATCCAATTAAGAGTATCCACTTAATGAGCCTGGGTAGTCTCCGGAGGGCTCCTGAACCAACACTCACGTCTACAGTGAAACAAAAAATAATTATCTGTCACAGCTGGATTCGAACTCGGATCTTTGAAGTTAGTAGTACAGTGCCTTACCGCTGAGCCACCCACTTCAAGCCGGGAATAAATAATTTTTTTATTTTTAAAATGTTTCTACACCATTTAAAGTGGTCCTTAAAGTCCTCTTTGCTTGCTTATTAACCTCTCAAAACGTACTAAATCAAATATATTAGAAGATTGGTTTCTAATCTATTGGGAATATTATTATGGTTTTTGAAAGACCATGTTCCTCTTATTAAATTCTAAGTTAGGACTGAGATTAAAAAGAATATAAGTCTCTACAATAAAAAGGCTGCAAAATATTTCACTAAATGTACATACTCATTAGAAAAAAAAAATGCTTCTACCATAAAGCCGTTATCTGGTATATTACAAAATTGACTCAGTTCAATCAGCACTCATAGGAGAATGCATGAATCACCTGAATTATGCATGAAAAATTTTAAAATTTAGATTTATCCCTTTTGGCATGTGAAGGCCTCAATTTTATGATTTATGCAGTTGATGCCCTAATATAAAACTCACTTTGTACTTGTCCTATAAAGTTCGAAGTCAGAAAACTACTTAAAATTTTATGTTGGTTGTAAGGGGAGATTTTCATGTAAAGCCTCTTGGATGATTAATGATTGGCTCAGAACCTATTATCAGCAAGCTTGCTTCCCACTTTATCTCCTACAAATTCATTGGTTTGATTTATAAAAGTATATTCATTAATTATGTAACCAACCATGGCAAATAAATCTTAAAGGAAAAATATTTTCTCATTATAATTATTCACATTTTTATCAATAGAGTAGATATTGAATGAATATTGTGAAATGTTATCCTAATCACAGATTTCCCAACAGGTTTATTTGGATCGTTTATTTTTGCTATTTTTTTTTCCTGACTTCTGGGTTATGACATTTTTTTTTGTTCTTTTCTTAGTTTTGTTATCAATCATTTATGTGATTTGTTTATCACTTTTTCAGGATAGGGAATTAAAGATTCATTACGCTCCGCTTTTGATATAAATTAACTAGCATATCTGAAATGTTATCGTGGGGTTATCGTCCGTTCTAACCAAGGTTATAGTTATGTAAATGCGATATATTTTTCAGATATACAATTGCAAGACAAGCCTAAATGAGTTAATGAAAGGGTGTGTCTATGACGTCCTGTTTTGTTTTCATCAGGAATATTGGACACATAAACAACTATTATCAAGCTTGGATTGGAAGACGCAGATTGAGCAATTATCATAATGAATGGGACACACAAATGTCCGAAAACATTCACACACACACACACACAAATATATATATTTAGATATATAGTCAGCATCGTCATGTTAATTTTTCATATAAATGAATATTGTCAAATTTTTGGATATTTAATCTATACCAAAAAAATTTAATCGATAATGCACTGAATTGATATGAATCAATTGAATTGAACCAATGTTAAATCGATCAAACTGAATCAAAATAAATCGATTCAATCTGAATCGAAATGACTCGATTTTTAATACAAAACCTCTCAAATGTCCCGCAATCATCATGAAATTTTAAATAATAAAAAAAAAATTATTTGTGACTCAAATGTTTATTTTTGAAATATAACATAACCAATTAATATCTCTAATAAAAAAAATAAATCTGTACCCCTACAATCCATGAAGGATCAGGAGTTCAATACTTTGTAAGGAAGTACTGTTACTAGAACAACGGTTATGCAGGGAGGTGATTTGGTCAGAATGAGATTTTTTTCCCAATCCAGGGCTCCAGAACTCACCGGGTTGACTCACGGCTACAATGTAACAGAAAATAATTTTCTACTCAGCCGGATTCGAACCCTGGTCTTTGGAGTTAATAGCATCGTGCCTTACCACGGTACCACCGCGCTCCCCAAAAATAAATCTCGCACTCTCCATAAAATAAATAAATCTCTCTTTTATATAAAAAAGTTTTTAGTTATCACCGTGTAATATTTTATTTTACATAATATAGCCGTATAATATTTTATTTTACATATCAGATGGAATAATACCAATGAGCCATAAAAAATCAAGTTTAACTACAGAATACAATATTACAATCGAACTAATAATAATACTAGAATAGAATATTACAGTTACACAAGTTGAGCAGCGAGTAGTATAATTAAATGAACATTTGTATAAATTGTAAAATTGTGGTTGTTCCACCGTTAGATGGACATGGGTTAACCTCCCCCACCCCCAGTTTATTGTATAAAACCTTCAAGGTCGTAATTGATTTGAGAAGAATTGAATTAATTTCTAATAAAATTATATCATTTACATTAACACAAAAAAATTTTATTTTATTTATTTTTTATTTTTTTTGAGTGATTCTAGGATTAATTCGTAGTAAAAAGTAACATATTGCTTTTTAAAAAGAAAATGGCATTTTATATCATGAAATATAAATATATACACTTAAATTAAATCAGGTACACAATACAATATAAATAAAAGCGTTATAATACTTGACGATGGGATAATCAATCACATCTTCTCTAGACTATTACATCTAATTTGAATAATTCCTTTTTGATATTCTTTCAGCTTCTATTAAATTTTAATAGAATGCTTTTACTTCTAACTGAAAACATCTTATTTAAAAAGTTCATTTCAAGGAACGAAAACATACGGTTTTGAGCTTAAAACTGTAAACAAATATTTTCAAGATGACCTCCCATCATTGGAGTTTTAATTAATTTCAGTATTGGAATTTTAAATAACTTACACTAGAATCTGATTCGATTGAAGATAGAACAGACACTCACTAACTTCAAGTACTTGGTTTAGGCCACTATTGCCATCCATATTGATAACAAATGAATGTCTCCCTTCAACCTTGTAAAAAATTGAACATAAGTTTGTGTTCAAAATAAAACATTTTTTTTAAAACTTTAATTTTTTCGTGCATACGAATACTTCAATACTACAGGAATTTGTAGTTGGCAAATACATAACACTGTGAGCATTTGTAATAAAATCTATTCATTAAAGCCAAGGATCTTCGACCTGGAACAATTCACGATCTATAAATTTAAATACCAAAAAAATGAAATTGCGTTTTGAATTCATAAGATATTTAAATTATATTTTTGATTCTATTCAGTAGATTTATTTATTGATAGATATTACAATCTGCCACACAGTTGTGGGCAATAGGTAATAGTGATGAATGATCTCATACATAGTAAAATAAAAAAAAATAAAATAAAATAAAATAAACTAAAAAAAAAAAAAATGTCTCTTAAAATATATACAAACAAAAGAATAGACAAGATGAACATAATCAAACTATCTGTATGAAAAATAAATAAATAAAATAACATAATGATAAAATAATATATACAATATTTACACAATCGACCTGAGAATCCCTTAGCCCACTCTATCCCCACGTGTGAGGGGTAGAGCAGAGCTCAAAAGTAAATTATATTGAAATAAAATAATAAATGTTATTTACTAATATAATGAATTCAAATCCAAATTTGAAAATATTTATATTACTTCATTTTCATAAGGAAATTATAAATAAATTGTGACTAATTAATTATTTACTTAAAATTATAAAAAAATCTTAATTATTATTCATAAAAAATATTCGTGATACAACGCAACGATTTCAAAATAAGTTCTGGTGGAAAATATTTCCAGGATATATTTATATATCTGTAACCCCAGTGAATATGTGGTTGTCAAAATTCCTTACTTTTCAGGGGACAACTTTTAAAGTTCGAACATTTATGTAAAATCAGGTGTTTGTGGTAAATCATCGAAATTTCGTCAATACTACCAAAACGTTGGTAAATTGTCACTTGTTTTACACCAATTTGATATGTCTTATCACTAATTAGATAATAGAGTTAACTAATTGTTCACCGACCGTTGACAACAGACTTGACCAATAACTCTGTTTTAAAACGTTGACTGACTTAGACACTTATGCACAATGAAGATGTTGCCTCTGTGATTCTCTTAGACCACTTAACTCATTTTGACCAAAATTAACCACATATTCACTGGGGTGACAGATATATAACCTGTAAGTGTCATGAACCACCAAAGTACCAAACTGTTTTTGCCTTACTCAGAGGTATTGATAACTATGTCCTAGAATTATTCTGAGGAATGCTGTTATACATTTAAAAAAATACTAAGTATAGTTACATTTGGAAGGAAAATCTGTATAAACTGTTCTCTAGTAAAGTTAGAAACCAGTTGTAGTAGATGTGTTTTTAAAGTATATAACTCCCCTTGATTGAGATTATCATTTTGCACATTTTTGGAAAAATAAAAATATATTTTTAGCATGACATCTCTGCACTCACCTGGCAATATTTAAACACCTATTTTATATATAAAGAATGATGATTACCTTCTAATATGGATAAATTGCTGGGGCCTCTTGAATTCCACAATAATAAAATCTCATTTTTTTTATTAAAATGTGACTGATGACCTTGCATGAATTAATTGAATTAGTCAGGGTGATAGTTTTCTTTTTTATAAGTTTTGGATTAAGCTCTTCTTGTGCGTTCCTAGTCTTGAAAATGCATAACCATTCCGCGGGCCGCATATCTCCAATATTAACGTTATGTTGTCGCATAGAAGACGTCGAAAATGTGTTTTAATACATTGAATAATCAACTAGATCGCATAAGGTAAAAGATTAACTAGTGTATCAGAATGTTTGCTTTCGAACTATTCTTGAATCAAAGACAATCACGAGGGAAGAGGTCACTCTTTAAACATGAAAAAGGTGAAGTTCTAGCGATGCTATCAGCTTCTAAACCTAATGCGGTTTAGTAAGAGTACAAATGCAGGAAGGATCAAAAAGGTTTCTTGGGCAAGGACCAAGACTAGGCACTCTAAAATAGGAAGATTGTGAGCAAAAGAAAAATTGACAAATCCATGGGCTGTTAACTACAGGCTAAGACGTTTTAAACCAAATAAAATCATCTAAAATATTTAAAAGATTTATTTATTCAAAATATACAACACCAACTCAAAAAAAGTAAAATATTTTTAAAAAATTAAAGACATTTTGAGATAGAAATTAGAATAGAATTCGTTGTTGAAATGGATGAGTTTTCGTCTTTTTATTAATATTAAGTGGGGAGGGGCTTGATTATTAAAATATATATGATATAAATAATAGAAACTATACTAGGAAGCGCAAGCCTCCTCCTTACCTATCGGAATATGTCTATAGACAATGTTTTTGTAAACCATTTTATTTTATGTCTTGCCTCTATCCGCCTAATAATTATTTCTAGGCTTCTGCGAACCTTTTCATTCATAACAGCATGAAGGACAACCACTTTAGGCGTAGAAAATTCATTTTAGTTTTAATCTTAGAAATTATACCATCAAGGTGAGCTTGTGAACCGAGTTGTTATATTGAATGTTTACTACAACAAATTTCGTTCTTCCTTATCAATAAAATCATTTACACTTATTATATCTATCATTAAAATAAGTTTAATGTGACACAGTTAATAAGTGTGATGTGATTGGGGCGCAAGGTAACTATTACTCGAAATGTTATCACTGCTCTTGGAGTGCTGCCCAAAAACATTGAATAGCAGATGGCAAGTCGGCGTGCATAAAGTCGATGAAGTAGAAGAGTTTCATAATTAATAAAAATAGCATTAATCAAAGCGGTCCGCGCATCACACAACTTTCACTTATCACTTTAATTATAGTTGAAATTAATCCTCGCACGTTTCGGAACTGATATATTCTGTATCATTCACAGTGGCAATATTTTCCCGAACCAGTTTTTCAAATGAGCCAATAAGTTGGCAGAATTGTCTACAACTTCAACAGTTTTCAGAAAAGTACGTTTAATAATATTTATCGTTCCAAAATTTTAACATTTTCATTTACCAAATTATGGCAGAAAAATAAAATATTTCAAATAAAGAAAATTGAAAAAAAATTTAAAGAATGATTTTTTTTTTAATTCGGTTTTTATTCTCTGCCATTTGATTTCAATGAGGATAAGAATTAAGTGATATGGAAAATCATTTAATTTCAAATTAAATCAAAATCGTTAGGAGCCATTTTTGAGAAAATAGAAAATATGTGTAAAGGGAAGCTAAAGAAGAAGAAGGCTCAGTGCACTGAAATTTGGATATGCAGATGGACAGAAAGAAAAAAGTGCAATTTAAAAATTATTGGAAGAAGATGGTTGACCATAGTATGAAGTAGATTGTAGGAAGATAGTCCAGGTGGCATTCAATAAAGGTAGCACTTCCTGTTAGTCGATTCAATCGAAAAGCTTGCTGTAACATTCCAAGGATATACCAGCTTTAGATACGTAATTGCAGGTTTGGAAGATGTTCTGTTTTAGAGCTAGGTTGTCTATTTAGACCCAGTTGACCTCAAAGTATGTATTTTCTTCGGACACTTGAATTAGAAATTTTTCATATTTTTTTTATTTTCATATTTTTCTAATATATCAATAATATAATATAACAGGTAACAATATTAAATAAAAGTTTCGTATATAAATCCCCGGGCAGATTCATCTGCGGTACCTTAGGTAGACGCTTGAACTCCTTCGGCTGCAAATGGCCTCATTCATGTATACTAACAACGTAGATAGTATATTATGATTAAAAGATCATCATTTTATAGTTCATGGTAAGATATACAATCAATATTTTTTCTCGGCTCTTACCCTGTCCAAATTGCAAAGTTGGGAGAGAATGTAATCTTCGATTCTCTGGGAATCATCCACCATCATATGCAGATAGGGATGGTAAAGAGGAACAGTTTTTAAATTCTTTATATCTCTAAATTTTAATATTTATCACTTTTTTATTATTCTAAAAATATTTGAATTACTTTTACTTTAATGAATTTTCTTGTATGCCTGTATTTATTTACTTGTGTTTTTAGATTCTAATTAAATATTACTTATGTGCGACACCACGTGCGACAGGTTTTTATGTATATAAATTGCTATGTTTAAAATAATTACTATTTACATTGTAAATATATTGAGTAAAAATAAAATATATTTAGATATATAGGAAAGCATTCGACAAAAGAGGAATCGACTGGAACAGAGGCAGCCCGCGGGTATAGCAAGAATTATAAATCCGGCACTATAAGCAAGCTTCTCACACTACTCCATGCTAGGTGAGACAGGATTAAGAAGAAATATTGTAAAACAATGGGGAAAATGAAGAATAATAAAAAAATAAAAAATCATATATTACTACCATGTATTTTCACTGAGGACCATCATAGAAAAGGCTTGAGATAGGGATGAAAATGTATATTTTGCTTTTTTAGATCTGCAAGCCGCTTTTCATTCAGTCCCAAGGATCAAAATATGGAATGCCTTTAAGACAAAAAACGACCCTTTAGAACTTATATAAGCCATAAAATCTTCGTATGAGGGCTCAAAGGGTAAAGTCATGATAAATAGGAAGGGGTACGGGATCTTTGATAAAAAGAGAGGTGTCAAACAGGGAGATAGTCTAAGCCATCTTCTGTTTATTGTTCTACTGGACGAGGTATGGAAAGGATGTAAAAGAAGGACGACACGAACAGTAGTAGGGAGAGGAAAGATGTTGGATTCCAGGGGGGGGCATTTGAAAGTGACCGGGACAGATGGAAGACTTTGATCGAGGCACCTCCACGCTGAGAGGCACTGAGGAGGAAGAAAAAGAAGAAGAAGTATTTTAGAATAATTATACAGTATCAATTATAATTTATGTCTTCGAAAACATTTGTTTTACTGCCTGTGTATTACAACTGTTTCTATAATATGTTTCTCTCTCCTACAATTCATAGGAAATGAAAGACTAAAATAAAAGATTAGTACTACGTTATGGAGTTTCCGCTTGTTATTTATGCCTTGCCTTGTATTCTGTCAAGCTTAGCGTGTTCTGGAGATAAAACACGAAACCCTCTTGATAAGGCCACGTAAATGTATTGTTGATTTTTATTTATTTATTTTTTTTTTTAGAAAAATTTAGGACATAGTAATTAAATAACTCATTAATTTTACTTTTTAATATCTAAGTGGTTTTCGGCTGATTCTCGAATTTTAATTAACATCAGTATCAAGTACAGTGTGTATGAAGTTGGCACAAACTATCAAAATTTTGGCGATTGAATGTCACATTGAATTCATAGCAGATTAGCAAAAAGTTCATAAAGTAATTGGCAAAAGATTATTTATAAGATATATCACTATTTAATTTTTATTTTTTATTTCCCTTTGAATTTCCCAATTCTTTACACCTTAAAGATATTACCTTGTTCTGATTTATCACAGAAGATAGATTTACTATAATGGGGCCGTAATGGACGAGTGAGGTATGAAGGCATCACCTTAGCAACCTTGAAACCACAGTGGCATAAGGATTAAAAACTTGAATTCCCGTATGTTAAAAAAGGACAGAAAGGAGGTAAAATAAATAAAATGTTTAACCCATATCTTTGGAGTTCTTGAAAGCGGAACATGTCTAAGTACCGCAATGAATAGCCACTGAGCCAAGTTGACAAGAAGGAGCAGGACCTTTACCTTTGCCGTGTAGAAAATCTCCCCATCTGATAAAACAAGAAAAGTATCTCTTCTTCAAGAAGTTTGTATACGGATAGAAGGAAGTTGTGTGGTCTGCCTTCTTCAAGCACTTTAGGAAGCGTTTGCCTCTCCGACTTCGGCGAACCTCCTTCAGGTGAAGAAGACGAAGTAGCGGAGAAAATGAAGAAGAAGAAGAAGAGGACAGGACAGATACAAGTTTAATGAGCAGCAGACGTAATAACACGCAGCCACTCACCGGGCTGTTCCACTCACTAACCCCAACAATGCTCCTTAATTACACGAATGTCCTTTAAATTGTGTAAAATAAAAGAATTTTTAAATAAACGATTAATTAATGGCAGCAATGGCATGCGCACTACGCCACTGCTTCTGAATCCCATACGATCAAAAGGCAGGAAGAAAATGAAGGGGGAAAAGTAGATAAGTTTAGTAATAATGTATGTAAACTTACTGCCTCGAAAATATATAATGGTGCAATCGTTTCATATGTCACAGTCTTAAACGCTCAAACAGTGATATCACTATGATAAAAACATGTTCAAAATAAAAAGATAATTTTTTGGGGGGGGGGATAAGATAATACAAAAAACTACAATAAAAATTAAATAATGGCAGAGTGCCATAAAACTTACCATAATAATCTGATGAAGAGCTCAATAAGGGAGGGGAAGACCATGTCGTCTGTCCCAGCAAGCCATTTTCTGCCGAATAGTGTGAGCGCCGGCATCTCCTGCAAATAGAATACGACATTTTAAAATAAATATAAAGGATCCATTTAAAGTCTTCATGCCATTTAAAAAAAACAAAACAGAAGATGAATTACTTGACAATGAATTAATCATATACTTGACATCAAAATCAGATTATATTAGATAGGCGGTGTAATTGCCAAACATAGGCACACTCTAATAAAAGACTGGAACAATAAGAAATAGCTGGCCAATCTTTGTTGCTTCATAATTATTAGGAATTTTTTCTGAACTTTCAACTCATCACAAAACAATATCTGCTGGAGTATGATCTAGCCAACTAGAAAGTAAGGTTTGAAGTGTATGGTTCAATAAACATTTGAATAATTATCTTACAATCTAGAAATGGCCTTAACTGTCAGTTTTCATTAGCTGTCCAAGCCACAACGGCTAGCCTTATACAAATTAAATTAAACTATGTCTTTGGAGCTCTATCAATGGGTAGATTCTCCAAATGTCTGTCATGTACCATAGTATAACTAACATCAAATTTACTTGTTCAATATACATTAAAACAGTTGCAAATATCAATAAAGAAATAATTAATCAAATAAAAATTATATCTAATCATTATATTAAAGTTGGGCTTTCAAATAAAA
>NW_027112074.1:840506-843789 GCF_000696795.3 Halyomorpha halys | reverse complement strand
TTTTTTTAATAATTTATTTATTGCTATTTACATCTGTATAAATATATATACATCAAGTAAGTTTGCTGTAAGTAATAATGCCATGATACAAACATGTGGAGAATCTACCCATTGATAGAACTCCAAAGATTAATATTTATAATCTAAAACAAAAAATATAAAAATCGGCACCTTTATCGATAAGGTCATATATTTTATTAATTTTTAACATTGATTTAATAATTTCATTGAAGTACCACCATTGGGTGGTTTGTTCCTTCCCAAGATTATCGAGTGTTCTGTAACATTGATTTACTTATAGTATTTTCTGTACAGTTATAAATTTCGATAAATAAAAAATAATTTCTTTTAGGATCATCCTATTACATTTCCGTAATAGGATATACAGCCCTATGAAGTGGGTACCCTTAATTGGGTAAAAATTTGGCTGTCGAACGTGATTCTGACTAATCACCTCCTTACACAACTGTTGGTCTAGGAACAGTACTTCCTTACCAGCAGCCTGAAAAATTCAGAAACGACGTGCCACGACCCATATTTAAGTATTAAGTTTTCAGGTTTACTTTAAATACATTTCAAAAGCAATATATGGCCCAGAACATTATAAAATTCATAGAACCTCCACTACAGCATAATTACAAATTAAAAAACTCCTTAAACTGTAGGCAAACAGGAGAAGGAAATAGTGTGGATATTTAAGTTAATAACAAAATTTATCTGAAATAGGAGTCATGAAAAAAGTAATACTTCTGTAGAAAATGGTCAAGTTTTGAAAAGCTGTCTGTACCTTGGAATGTAACAGTCGTAAAGAATTTATTTTGGTCTAAAAATTCAGCAATTGTTGTCGTTTTTAAAAAATAAAGTAAACCTTTTGTCTCAGGCCCATAGTTTTGGATTTCATTATTTTTCATATTCATTATTTTCACTTATTTTCATGGATTCATTATTAGCAATTAAGAAAAGTGCGGGCATTTCTCTCAAAATCTCTAATATCATTCTAGTTTTTACAAAAAAAAACTTTATAAGTAACAAATGAAGATTTTAGTTATTATTGGATTAATAGAACCAAAGTTTTATTGTTATGATAAAAATAAATCTGTGCCATTATAATCCACGAAGGATCAAGGATGCATTACTGTTAATAAATATCCTGAGCGCTGCTCAACAATGGGTCTACATAGAGCTGTTAGTTGACTCAGGATAATATTAAAAAAAATATATTAAAAAAGGAGGGAGGATAAGATGAGAAACGTATAATAAAAATAAAATACTTATAATTTTCGCTCAAGGGCTGGATAAAACGATGGCTAAATACTAATGGCGATATATGTTTCCCAACAATTCTAGAATTTATAGTTTGCGCCATGTTCTGTCATTTTTACAAGTTAGTTTATATATATCAACTAACTTGTAAAAAAGACATATATATATATATATATATATCCGTGTTTTCCTTGATTGTATAAAATCTTGATTTCATTTTGTTTATTAACTCTACTCCAAAATAGCAAACATAGAAATCAAGTGTAAGCACGACGTTGAATAAAAATATAAATATTTTCCCTAAATTATTGATGTAAGCAAATTTCATTGATTGAAGTGGTAATATCATTCATAAATAATTAAACCATACGCCATATGTTAAAACTATACTATAGAATAAGTTATTAAATTTTTTTTTTTGCGTGTCGTACCTAGTTACTAGTTCCATATTAGAATTAAGTTAAAGTAACTGTCACTACTTTACGACACAACGTGGCTTTAAAGTAGTATTATTATTTGAGGTTGTATGTTTTGTTTTTCTGGAGTGAGTTACTTTTCATGAACACATTTTCAGTCTAAAAAAAAAGCTTCGAAAAGATTTAGCCAACATTATGTAATTAAATATTTTTTTTTTAGAAAATATAAAAAAAAAGTCCACCAAACATTTTAGAAATGGGCTTACTCTTTTTTAACAATATGTTTTTTCTTACAGTATTTTAATTGAATTAATCGCGTGTTTCATTGTAACTCATAATTTTTGTTAATTTATTTATTTTAATTTTTTTCTTTTCCTGTGAACGACTATCCTAGTGGCGAAAAGTCAAATATATTTCATCGTGCTATAATCATAAAACTTTTTTCTTCGAATAAAAAAATATAACTATTCATATTCAATTCTTAATTTATAGTTTCTACAAAACTATAAATTCTGTACGATTTTTGATAATTGATTGTGATATATGAAATACAATATCTTAACCAGTACCAGCAGTAATGCAGACTGAATTTGAAGTAAATTTAATTTGCTTTCATTTCAGCCCACAAGAGAATATTATGGCTCAATAGGTCTCTTAAAAATGGCTAAAAAGTTTGTTTGTTAATTTTGTTTAAGAAAAACGTTAATCGATTTGAGTTGTGTAATACTCATATGTTTTTAAACACAATCACGCAATATTATTTCAGATCAAACCTGAAAAACAGTTTTTTACCCTTCATGAATTTTCGTTAACCGTGTGCTACATGTCGATTACGCCTTTAACAGATGTAATTTATTTCTATTATTTGTCTTCTATTTATCATGATAAGAAAGCCCAGATAAAGATTAACTTTAAAAAGTAAACTCGCGCAGGTGGACCATTAGGTAAATTATTGTATCGGTAAAGGAAAATTATAAGCAAGCCCTAAATGATATAGAACTTGGTACTGTTACCAATTGCCTTAATGGAATGTATTGCCCGGTTAAAATCTGCCTTGAGAGTGGGCGGTCTATAATTGTAGGCAATTTAGCTCTTAATTTAATTTTACTTTAGGCCAATTGAAATCATGGCTTTTTCTAAGGCTGACACGATTATACATTTATCTTTCCTTTAATGTAATTATTTTTTCAAGTTACAGATTATAGTGGGTTAGCATTGTAGGATTCTTTAAACCAAACATCGTGCCCATCAAACCGCAGGTTATAAATGACCTTTAAAGTGAATATTAGCTGGTTCAAGCATTTTCAAGATAACAGTACAAGGCATAATAACATTATTAAATGTAAATTAAAAAAAAATAACATAGCTCAATAAAAAAAATTATTGATTTGTTTATATTATAGTGGGCGGCGTGGCTCAGTACTAAGGCACTGAACTACTCCAACTCCAAGGACCTGAGTTCGAATCCGGCTCAGATAGAAAATAATTTATTCTGTTATCCGTAATCAACCCTGTGGTTTCGAGAGTCCTCCTAAAAATTATATATCTCTTTTTGAACAAACTGAAGGTATATAATGACTGGTAACCGGTTTATATAAACATAT
>NW_027112074.1:837038-840456 GCF_000696795.3 Halyomorpha halys | reverse complement strand
CTTGATGTGTATATATGTATACAGTTGTAAATATCAATAAATTAATTATTAAAAAAAACATGAATGTGATGGTTGAGATTTTAAGGTATATAACTGGGCTTATATGTGATATTAGATGGTGATGGGGCACACCAATGGTATGTGTTAAAAAGTTTCATTTTGCATACCTGTATATAAATCACATAATGTTTCATTGGTGAAAGAAAATGTTGATTAGTAAAATAAAACATCTACGAGTTTTAATAATTCAGATTTTTATTCCTGTTGGTTAGATTACATGAATCAAAATAACTTTTAAAAAACTTGGACATATAAATTTATCTTAAGAAAATTATTTATCACAACTTACATTCAAAATATTTTATTTAATTCATTACAGCTAGAAAATAATCACGAGTTGGATCTACAAAAAATCAAAGTTTCATATAAATACTCATTACCATTAGTTAATAATATATGATTGACATTTTGTAATTAATTAATTTTCTACAAAAATTAAATAATTAAAAAATATTACATATCTTTATAATTGCTTGTATTAAGTAACATTATACAAATAGGCGTGGAGTATACGGGCTGATTTAGAACGAGTAGTAGCCAGCAGGAATAGTCACCTGATGCAGTTACATAACGAGACCATGAAAGGTCGCCACTGCTTTCTAACACTTTCCCCAGAGAAAGCAAGGATCTCCGCTCACTGCATCCTGTAGTGTGGGCTTGCTTCTCATGTGTCTGGAGCAGCTGTCTGTGTCTGTGCATGTGCATTTTTATTTAGATGTACTGATCATTACAAGATTCGCTATATATATTATTTCTTTCTCTTAATTTTTAATTAACCTTAATATCAATCTTCCTTTTTTTCTTAAACAAATATATAAAATTTCATAAAATCGTCTATGTTCTCTAAAAAAGACGAATTAACAAAGGAACAAAATTAGGATAAATAACTATTTAAATATTTAAAAAACAATTAGGAATGTACCATGCTCTTAATAAAATCAATAATAAAATAGGTTTTTCATCCACAAAGAATTTTCTAGATCCAAAATTGATGAATTAAACCAGAATTAGCATCGATACAATTTAAATAGTCAATTTATGAAAGATAGCTAAATATCTTTCAAACTGAATTGGGTTTTTCCATCAAAAAGATTACTTTTCGGATATTTAAGTTGGAGTTAATCAGAAACATGGCAGGAGCGAAAGCTCAACGAAGACCAACATTTTTTAACTATTATTTTATCAATTAGCTTTTAACATCTCGTTTTACCATTTAAAAGATTCTCCAAAGATCCAAAGAGGTAAACAAAGACTCATCCCCGCCAAAGAGCGATAAGAGGGGACAGTTTGGGTCATGGAGACATTGATCATGTTTCGAAACACCTGCAGCCGGCCGGACTGGTTCTGTCGAAACCTCCCGTGTCTCTATGTACCAACCTCACCAGTTCTCTCCACCGAGTCTGTCCATATCAAGCTAATTAATTCAAAAGTACATAACTTGCGTAGGTACATAAATAATAAGTCTACCTTTCGTTATTGCAAAGAATGCACGGAGAGACCTAATAAAGTTCAGTATAACTGTGAGAAAAATAAAACTAATTTATTTGACTTTTATTCTCCTATTAGTTCTAACGATTTATAAGAATATAGAAGACTCTCAAAAAAATCATTCATAATTTTGTAATTCCTATGACGAAGGATGCAAATTTAGAATGCTATACCACATTCAATCACTATATTTCTATAGTTCCTAAAGTTATAGCTAATAATAGTTATAGGTATATATACAGTCAGCGAATGCTCTAAAGAGAGGTGTAGACAAATGGTAGGACGGCCACGAGTTACTTGAACTTTTTTACACTACTTAGGAGGTGAACATACTAAAAGTTTAAGGATATTGGTGAAGAGCTAAAGATGAATGGGGGAGCACTAAATTTCCTACAAATATATTTTTTTAATCTTATTGGTTTAAGATCAAAAGCAAGGATGACCGCCGAGAAAAGATGCTGCTTTGTCATGCAAAAAACTCTGTATTAGAGAGCATAGGATCAAGCTAATGGTCAGAGACCTGTAACCCCTTATGATTTTGAGAACTGGGTGGCATCCAAGACGCCAGAGAGGATGATGATGACATGGGAGAGACGTGTTTTGTCCGGGACCTGTGGCCCAGTGTGTGGACATGGAGGTGTATGCACTAACGAGGAGTTGCGCCGGATGTACGAGAAACCAGATTGGTCTCAATTGTAAGAGGTAGTCAGATCAGATGCCTGGGATAGCACGTATGCTCAGGAAGTCAGCCCCAATCCTACACGAAAAACGACTTGGTGGAAGACGTGGTAGAGGAAGACCACGCTTGAGGGGGCTGGTAAATGGGGGGAAGGGAGAAGGAAGAGGGAATTTTGAAGAAGCTAGGAATTAGAAGATGTCGGATGCTTGCCCGGGATATAAGAGAGTGGAGGAAGGTTATAAAGAGAATCATCTTCTCGTAACACGGAAAAAAAAATTTAATTTAATAAATATATAATAGGTTCATTATAATTAATAATGAACCAAGACAAAAAAAATAACCTCTTCCTCTACACAATTTGAAGTTTTTCGTTTTAAGAAGATTTTCATATTTTTCAGATTTGATACAAAAATCAAAGGATAATATTCAGGACGCAACATTACTGTACGCCATATATTTCCCCCCGCCCGATTCCCCTTTTCCAAAACCCACATGGTGTACTCTCGCAAATAAAGGTAACGAATATACAGTTGCAAAACCGAAATAGCAACTGTACAGCTTGAGGTGGGTATCAGTGCAAATGTGGATTTCATAGCTCCTGAGACGAAGAGTACAATGGAGGTTGACACAATATCATTTGACGAACTTTCCTTATTTAAGATTTCGATTTTTGACAATTTAATCTATACAGGACTATATTGCCTTATTTATTAATTTAATTTAGAGATTTTTCTCATTTTAATATATAAATTCATAGAATAGTTATACTTCCATAATAGTTTGGAATTGGCTGAACTTTTTCGAAAAAATCTTTTCAGGACCTGTAAAAAGTCTGTTTATTTTTTAATTCCCTTCTTTCTTTCTCTTAATTTTTAATTAACCTTAATATCAATCTTCCTTTTTTTCTTAAACAAGACATTTTTTACTTAAATGCTAATTAAAACGACTCCAGCCTTCCACACTCCCGAGCACAATCATATAACTCCAGCGTTTCGGCGAAAAGATATACATCTTGCACCAATACTGCGCTTAAAACCTTGTAAATTATTAATGAGCAGTCCTTGGAACATTTCCGGAAGCAGCTACGATAGAGCCAGATAATGGGTCGATATTGTTTTACGAAGAGCTAAAAGGCTAATTTATCTCGGAAAATACCAATGCTATTATCTAGACCAAAATTTGTGCACATAA
>NW_027112074.1:834928-836602 GCF_000696795.3 Halyomorpha halys | reverse complement strand
ATAAAATAAATAAATATGGTTTTGTTTATTTATGTTGTTCTTTGCTGACCGCACCCCCCGACAAACTTCTCCAATCATTAATCTACGGTCAACTATCTACACCTCATAATAAAATTAAAATTTGCAGGCTATTCTGCCCAGATCTAAATTATTAATAATAGGTTTATAATAAAAACTAATATATATAAAATATCTTGTATGTTGTATTTTTTATACTCTTTTTTTGTTTTATGTACTTATGTACTTTCTTAGGTTTTATTTATTTATTTCATTTTTTATTTATTTATTGTTACTTTTCTTATATTTTTGTTTACTGAAACCAAATGATATTAGTTTTGTATTAAATAGTTTTAATTTTGTTCATTTTAATTTTTTTTTTTAAATTGTTATTACTCATTTTTATATATTTTTTTACTTGTAGCATTTTATACATATTTATTATTAATTAAAACAGAATATAGTGTTTTATATAATACAACTTTTAGACACGAAATTTTTCTTTACTATAGCTAGAAGACGCTTAAAAAAGCATTTTTTAGATATTCAAAGATATTCAAGCATCTGTTATGTTATTTTTTATTCTATTCCGTTTTATTTTTTTTTTTAATTTTATTCTAGTTGTATTTTATTTATTTATACTTTTTTTTTTATTTTCTCTTATTATTTTGTTTATGCTCTTTCTTTCCTTTTGAAAATAGTTTTATATATATCCTCTTCTGTAGGATCGTATAATTACAAATATCTAACACTAAAGCAACATTTTATGTATATAATATGCTTTTTGCATTGAGTATGCACAAATTATTCAAGATATAATCCTTTTCTGTAGGCATTTAGTATTTAAAAAGAAATTATAAAGATACATTAGCACCACATCTATCTGTTATTTACATTAATCCATAAAATCCTGAAGACCATTCACCGACTACACAATGCTCGGCGCCACAGGAACCGATTTGCTGATTCAGCCCTGTTACAGCAACCACATTCAATGCCAACATGAGGTTTTGCGAAAAGGTTGGGATTAATCAGCAGATATCCGACTAATAGTTCCTCAGTTGTCCTGTCACATCACAGCAGAGGAAATCGCGACATCACCCAGCCACTTTTCTCGGCAATTCTCCCCTTATTAGTGTTCAAACAAGCATTACTAATGGCTGTCCTCAATTTCTTAAGTGCGTACTGGTTTTTTTCCATATTGTGGATATTTTGCTATTCAGAAAAATTGAGTAAGCGTAATCATTTTTTTTTTGTTAAATGTATCATTCGTAAGCTTAATACCTTGATTCCATTAATTATGATGGCAAAATATTATTTTCCTTTAAAAAGTTGTTTTTACGCTATGCAGTCTCATTCCTTGAAGTCTTGATAGTGGAAAATTTCTTAATTATTTTCCATTAATTTTTGAGGAAATAAGATTTGAAAATTGTGGTAATTCAAAAGAAACAAAAATATGCTGAAGAAACGTCGAGTAGGATTGTATATATGAATGAAATTTATTGAGGAAACATTTGAATTTATAATTTGGTAGTTAAAAAAGCCTATGTGTTGGAATTTTGTTTTTGTATGGAACTGTTTTTCATTTTAAAACATGAATGTAAATCTGGACAAACGACTGACATGGAATCCTCATACAAGACTGAAAAGATAGGAAACTGCTCGTCGATTCCGACT
>NW_027112074.1:832538-833753 GCF_000696795.3 Halyomorpha halys | reverse complement strand
TATAATAATAACATTTATTTCGGCAAACACTAAACTAATTACGCCTCCTTTCTTTTTGAAAGGATATATTTTTTTATGTAGTAGTTTATTTAACATTATTCTTTTTTTATTGTGTTAATATTTTTATATTATATCGTTGAACCAATGGATAAAAGTTCGGGTTAACCGAGACAGATGTGGGAGGATTCATGTCATTTAACAGTGCAGATTTGTGTTATAATCTGGATTGATGGATGGAAGAGTTCTGAAAGTTTTTCAGTATAAAAATCCAACTTTTGAATTCGTTATGATAACGTTACAAACTCAAGCAGAGGTCATAACAACAAAAATAATCATAAGGGAACCTTCCTTACTTATCTCACCTTTAAAACGTTCACTTATACCCAATACTGGTCGATTTACGATATGACATGGCACAATCTCTTGAAGAATATAGTAATACCAAAAATAATAGAACAGAAGGTTTCCCAGGGCACCCGCCCCTAGACTCCCTTTATAATACCCTAGACGCATTTATACAGGAAGAGGAGACCTAATTTAATAAAATATAACGAGTATTGGTCGACGTACGATAACGTTAAAAACTATCAACGAGATCATGATACCAATAATAATCATTGGCCACTTGTCTTACCCAGAAGATATATATATATATTTTCAAAGACGGCTTTGTATATATGTAGTTGTACGTGCCTAACGCGTACTTCATATGCAAATCACCCGAATGATAAATTAATGGAAATTTATTCTAAAAATCAATCAATCATGAAATAATCTTTTCTAAAGAAATTTTAGACTAATTATAATAAACATAAGTATTTGTAATAGATCACCTCAATAGTAAAGTAGTGAAACCATAATGATGAAATTTGCTGATTAGCTTTTCAATTCTGCCGACTACTGGTTCAACACAATAATTTAAAAACAAAAAAAATTCAAAGATGATGGTCGGTGTCATGCAACTCCTTCTTGAACTAGTTGTTACCTTCTTAAATTTATGATTCCTTCTAATAAATTTTGTATTTTTAAACTTAAGGAGGGGTCCACTAAACCTTCGAATTCCTCTTGTATTCAATCCTTACAATCCAAAATCCTTCGTAAGATCCTCAATGCTCCTTACTTTGTCACAAATAAAATCATACATAAAGACCTTACTGTTCCCTATGTAACCGATCTAGCCCGAACCAGATATCACTCCTTCCATTATAAACTCTC
>NW_027112074.1:827321-832368 GCF_000696795.3 Halyomorpha halys | reverse complement strand
AAAAAAAAAAAAACCTTAAGGATTTTCAACTTAATTAGTGGGTTTCCTAAACCTGAATTTTGTAAAGCCTCTTTCCAGATCACCCAGTCAAAGCCGTCAACCTGACCATTCCTCATTGTTTCCAAAGTTTTTTATTTCTTTTTTTTAGCGTTGCTTGTTTATTCCCTGATCGGGAAGCTGGACCAGTGGTTTACATTCACTTAAGTGCGAGGTGCGGCATCCTATACAAAAAGAAAAAAAAAACATTGGAAAAAAAGATCCTGGGAATCGCGCTAGATCTGCCTAGTTCATAAACGTAAACAGAAATAACAGATTACATCGTGGACTACAAGTGTCTATAGATGGTTTCATTAAAAAACGATTTACAAAATTCCACTCTAATCTACCAACAGACAGAAGTGCAGTGGTATACAATCTAGGTAATCCGACCTCATCGCGAAGACTGACGCCCAGACTGATACAAGGCATCCTCTAATAAACTATACCATCCTACTATCCAATAAAAACTAATTATTTATTAATTAATACTATTTTTCTTTTTCTTAAATTATTTGTTCAGTATTAGTAAATGATTTATTTTAATAATTCTGTAAATAGCATTGTTATTTTATCTTTCATTACATAACCATTATTATTTATAAGTGTTTTGGTTATAGCCTAGTAAGTAGTAAGTATTGAGGGATGTGTTTTCCATGAGACTATAACCCTCGATAACAACTGTTAAAAAAAAAAGTAACAAAGTATTACAATAATCATGTAAAGTCAACAAGGCCGATCTGGTACTAAAGGACTATATTTATGTATCGCTACATTCATTTAAAAATTAATATTTTAATTAAATCTGAATAAGACTAATTTTTTTGTTTTTAAATACACATAAAAGCCATTAGAACATCAGCCATCAGGAAGAACGTTACAAATTTTAATTAATTTAAATTAATTAGTGTTACTTGTAGGAAAAAAAACCTCAACCAAAGAAAACAATAGCTCATAGTCAAATAAATATATATAGAATATAAATTTCGTTATTAGGTAAGGAAATAGAAAAAAAAACCGATGACCTAGCAAGTTTAATAGGGAAGAGCTCAAAATTGCTGTGTAATATTTTAAAGTATTTCAAGGAGATTAACGTTTATAAGTCCTTCTCCAGCATTAAAGAGGTAAGATCGTTCAATAAAATTTTAGTAAATTAAAAAAAAGAAATAATATTTTTCAAATTCACTTTTTGATATTAAACTTGTTTATTTCCTAAAATGAAGAATTTTTTATCATTATTGTTTAGAATAATAAAGGCTTAGCCAACCCGAAGGTTCGATACCGATTCCACAAATTGCTGTCTACAAGCATCTGTCCAGTGACTTCCGTCCAAACCCAGATCAACGTTTATTCAGTCCTCCCACTTACGCTTCGGTCTACGCCGGCTATGTTTTCTCGACGGTGTTTATTAATTTGTTAGGGATCCACTGCTAAGCCTTACAACCATACACGACCATCTTATTTGCTGCAACCTGATAACCTGTATTATATTTATGAAGTTCACTCAATTCAGCGTGGCTTAGGCCTTCTAAATTATCCGCTTTAATTTATTATTACCATTAATAATAATCTAGAACCGGCTCTCGTATTCTAAGGGTGGAGGAAGAAGCTTTAATGTTCGGAGCAAACTCCTTATTATATCAACACTCGAAATAACTAATATAGACAGAACTAAATGTTTAGAGGCCTTTCTATTTGAGAATGTTGAGGCATCACTTATCACAACCTCATGTTTGCTGCGGTCCCCAGGGCATGTAGAATATTATCTAAAATTCTCCCCTCCCACTACGGTCAGAATAAGCTGGTTTCATAATCCATATAATAACCAGGTGCATCAGAAATGACAAGGGGAAGGTAAAAGAAAAATGATATAGGTATACCGACATATAAAATTTCTGTGGAATCAGATTTCCAACATGTCAGTTCTGTTGAATATTGATGATGGCTATATTAGGAAGCCCAGGCTACTCCATATATTTTTAAGGCAGATGCTACATCCTTCTTACACCAGTAACTCAAGTGGAGGTCTTACAGAAGACATTGGAATCAAAGGCCACATATACTCTCTTTTAGTATCATAAGAAAGATCGATTCTTTTCTATCGAAAATTCGATTTAACTGAAATTGGCCAAAAATGAGGCTACCTCCTTATTTCTGTTTACCCCTCAATTATAATTTAATGCTAAATGGTTTCTCTAACCTAGTACAGTGGTGGATACCAACAAAATATGATAATATATGAAAAGTTTAAAACTAATAAATTCTGATTGTTATTTTCAAAAAGCATCACATTATGATTTTTATGTTCGTTTTTTCTCGATAATTAGTCTAACAAATTTGATTGGATTAGTTCTTTAATTTTGAGTACATATCTTTTCTGACTATTTTGCATGCATATCCTTGAAGGTTTCTAAACTAAGAAACAAAACTAATTTTTTTATACATACATTTTTGGCACCAAAAATAAACAAAACATGTTTGTAAGCATAAAAAAATCTCGTTGCGACCAATTAACAAATTCCTCTTTTCCCTCAACGTTAATTAAGGAAATGAAATGCCTATATGAGTCATTAGTAAAAGTGATTCAATAATTGAATGAAAAATAAATTAACAACCTATTTGACAGGGTGAAGATGGATCGTTTTCTTCAGTAAGGAAGTTTCATGCATGTATATACATGGTTAGGACAAAAACAAATGCAATACTGTGAAAGATTAAAAAGGACTTTAACACTGCGTCTAAAAATTCAGAGACTTAGAGCTTGTTAACGTTAAAATGGTAAGGGCCGGTTGCATCAATCTTCGGTAAAACTAAAATTTGTATAACTTTGATTTGTCCAAAAGTTCAGTAAAACTCCGGTAACTTAGCGACCTCTAGCCAACTGTCTAATCTACAGTTTACCAAGGTTACCTAAAACTGAGATAAATTTCGGTAGATCACGCTAGTATTCTCGATAATTCAAATCAAATATTGGTTAGACTAAATAATTATTATGTTTTTCTGTTTTTATTATTTTAAGTTCTTAAGCACTACTAAGGTAAGTAATATTTAAGAGGAAAATCCAGATTTGAAGGTTAACTTTTCTGGAGCAATGGGTAATTATTTATTTTACCCGAGATTTCACTATTCATATTTTGAGCTGTGATGGTACATGGGGCCCTTAATAATGTTTTTTAAAAAATGCAAAAAGGATTGTAGACTTATAATTCCAAAGAGACAGCATATTATCCGAAGAAATAAGTGGAAGCATGTCCGTATTTAGCGAACCTTGAAAGAATAAATACAGGTATATACTGCTTGATCACTGTGGTCGGGCACCGGTGTACCATGGTCTCTCATTACCGAGATATACCGAGGTTTTTGTCTACCTTCTGTGTCCAATGGCATTATTTGCTATGTTAGTTTATTATACACAGAAATATTTCCGTATTCCATATTTTAACTTTCAATTAACTATATGCAACATATAGAGAGGGGAAGTCGAATTCGAGTTTTCGATGGAAATACACGTTTTAATGTCTCATGAGTTCAAAAAACTAAGTCTCGAAAAATGGTCTGGATGTGTGGGTGAGAACAGCCTCAAAAACGATAAGCCTTACGAAACTGATATTATATTTTTTATATAATATTTTTATTTTCTTGAGACTGGTTATTATTGTTTAAATAAAATAAATTTTATCCAATTTAAGTCTCAAAACAATTAATATTTCTTTATATGTCCAACGGCAATTCACAATGACAACCTTAAATAAAATTTTACATCCACATCAATTTAAAAAAAAAAAACTTTTTGTAGACTATAATACCTAATAATAATTTCTGTCTAAAATTACCCTATTTTGTCAATTTTCAGCATTAACCTTAAAACTTTTAATCACAGTCAATTTACACTATTATACTTTATCTCAAAAATCTTGCTTGATGAAATTACATATCTAGGACGGTTAAATGCTTGGAATGTGACAGCAACTTAAAAAAAAAAAATCAACCGACCGGAAGTTCCACTATGTAGAATAGATTAATAGATTTTTCAATTTTTTTTTTTTTTTTTTTCAATGAAGCTCAACCTGAATTAAAAATGAGTTATATTCTGAGAAAAGTTCGTTATGAATATTCACCAAAAAAAATTAATTTCAAAAAATTTTCATTGGTAGAAAAAAAAAATTAAATAAAAATAAAGAGATTTACTAGGTCATTAAAATTCATTAAATATATAATTGAGGAGTTTATTATTTTCGTTAGTATAGTAGTTTTTATGATTTGAATATTTGACAAAATAAATTCACAAAATGATTTTTTCTCATTTTTTGTTTTGGAAAAAAAATATTGGTTTGAAAATCTGTACTTAGAGAATGCACTTTTAACTAGTTTATCATTGATTTCAGCTACTAGTAATACTTAAAGTGTTATTGACAATAAAGTTTAAAAATATACGGCTGCCATTTCGAAAAATCTGTCATATTAGGGATACGAACCATATTTAATATTTTTACTATTGTGTTTTTCAGACTTTTTATATTAGAATCCAGTGAAAAAAATTAATATAAGCCTAATTCTAGATACAACAAATTTTTATTGGACATGAATACATCTAAATTATGGGTTTAAAAATAAGGACTACTTACTTCAACCCGTAGCACTAATCCTCCGTAGTCCCGCATCCTCGTTATGTAAAAGCTCTTTAACATTATTTTTAGAAAATATCCAATAAATATCAACGGGACTCTTGAGACGGCCAGTTTTCTGTATTTTATTATCTCCATCTGGTCACCCAGGTAGTTCCTGGTTCAACTTTCCCCGCGAACCGGTGTACGGGGGAATACCATGTCCCGTTGGCAACTTCTGGGTCCTGTACCCATAATGTACCACCAGCTGAGCAGTTTCATTCTGGTGAAATCTTAGCCGAGGTAAATGACCTGGAAGGTCACCAAAGTTTTATGCAATAACTTCTACTTTATTAGTGACATTAAATCAGTCGAATCTTACAAAAAAAAAAAAAAAAAAAAAAAAA
>NW_027112074.1:815718-827250 GCF_000696795.3 Halyomorpha halys | reverse complement strand
TTCTACTTTATTAGTGACATTAAATCAGTCGAATAAGAAAAAAAAAAAAAAAAAAAAAAAATAGCAAAATAAGAACTAATGAATAAATTTTAAAAAGAAATCGAAACCTTCATGCTTTAATAAGCCACAACTTTTCTCCAACGATTATAAACATCGGCCAGAAGAGTGTATTGAATTTTATGGCAATTGACATTTATATATGCCATTTCTAAATAAACAGACCGATTTGAAAGGTTAAAAAAGGTTTGGAAAAGTACTATATCGAATAAATAAAGTATATATACTTAATTTTGAAACCATTGCATTATAAAAGAAAAAAGTGGTGTTTTTTGTTTTCAATAACGCATTTCTCAAGGCCCAGCAGCCTGAGAAATTGCCGATTTTTATATTAATACCTATAATAAAAAATGAAAAATTGCGCAACAATTTATGATCCTTTACTCTTTGTATGAAGCAGGGGAAAATTGCAACTAATTAAAAAAAAACTCAAAGGTTAATTTTAGGAAAACTTTTTTTCTTTTTTTTTTTGGCGATTTTCGTAAATATTGGTAATATAATTTTGTAGGATGGGGAATCTGTATTTGAGCTAAGTCTTTGATAATACTGGCGTATTTATCCCTCTTCACCAAAAAATGTTTGAAGGCGTTTAGGTATATTTATCAAGATTATTACTTGAATATTTCTATAGGTTTACCTATACGTATGAAAAATAAGATGTTTGTTGCAAATTTTCCTATTTTTCCGGAGGTGATCGTTTCCTAATATATTTTTAGAATATATTTCCTATATAATAATATAATTTCCCAAGGTTTAGAACACTTTAAGGCTTTAATTCACCAAAGAAAATTTCATCGATATATTATTCTCTCTATGTGAGATCTGTATGTCTAGGATTACCGATTTCTTGTTTCGTTTATTAAATCTACAATAATTGTTACGGTGTTCAATCTTTCATTGAGGATAGGAAAATATATATTGTAATATGAGAAACATAAACTTTTAAATTAAAAATTAATATTTCAAGAAACTCGAATTTGAACATAGTTTTAAGCAATTTCTAGTTGAATCACTTAAGTTATAAGAAAGCGCCAATAGCGGCATGATACATCTATTCTATTTGTATTAATTCTAATTTTGTGCGAATAAGATTTATAATGAACTATATCTTTCGAAATAGTTCATAAAAAGTTTAGGATTAAATTATTATACTTTACTGACACAGCCTAATCCAGCAAACGCGTTATAAAATACTACACAGGTAGTTAGATCCGGGTTGAGATCAATTAGCTTGGTTGACGTACACTCATTCAGTTTTCCTTTTTTCCTTCAATTAACTCGACCACCTGATGGATATCACGCATATAATCATTTGAACACACCGAGGATATCGTCCTTGAGGCGAGTACAAAGCCATAAACCGTAAGGAGAAGAGCGGTACCGTCATTGACTCCCAATAGGAGCGGATAGTATTGGAAGCATGTCCGAGCCTTGAGCCACAGGTGACCAGGTGGGACCTTGCCATCTCCAACGTCCCACTTCCTCGTTGACGTAGAAGGGTCCTCGAGGTACAGACAGCTTCGTCTGGTAATTGTCAATCGATTTGTCGATTAATATTAATGTCACTTCCTAAATATGCATCTCACAACACAAATTGGTCACCTCCTCAATCAGAAAGGAATAGAAATAAAAATACAGGTATAATTGACTTTTATTTCTGTGGACCTTGCATCCTCTTCCATTCCTGACAATCCTCCGAGGCACCTGAAAAGAAGATGTCCACGAGACCAGCTAATGTAAATTAGTTCTATGTCATTAGAGTGCTACCAATGGGTAGTTTCTCTACACGCCTGTAAAATTCCAATTTAACTTAGATCAGATTTACTAAATATATTATAATGTACAGTTGTAAATAGCAATTAATAAATATTAAAAAAAAAAAATTCTGTGAAGGCCCCACGAAATGAAAATTGGATTCCCTCTATAGCTGGAGTAGGTTAGTTACCAGCAGATAGTTACCTCCCTCCCCAGAAAGGGAGTCATAAAAAAAAAAAAAGTTGGAAAACGATATCCATATAAAATCGTTTATATCCAATATTCATGGAGTTCACACCTTATTTCAGAAATAACTTTATTTCAATGAATAATTATTTCGAGAAATTACAGTTACTTATTTCATAGAAATTATTTCATCAATTAATCATTTGATGAAATAAATATTCTGTAAATAAAAGTATAAAATTTGATAAATATAAACTAAATAAACCTATTAATAAATTTCAAAAGTTCCCACGTCTAAAACAATAAAATTCGATTGTATATGATTGGATAATTTTAAAAAGAAAACCTTAAATCTTTTAAATATCAGTAAACATACATATCCTATCCACATTTCATTTAAAATCGCATATATGCAAACCAAAGACAGCACATCTCAGACCAACCAAAATACACATATCAATTAGAGATACGACGTCACTTCAACACACCCTCAATAGGTAATATGGGTGGTATGAAGAATCTACAACGTTTAATTATTTACTAGAGTTTCTTTTTTTTATAATTAAATTTTATATATTTTATTTCTTTCATTCTTAATAGAGCTGTGTTTTAACAATACTTATCACAAAATAATTAGAATTTCACTTGCCATAAATAGTCTATATAAATACACACAAACGCCCTCGCACGGCCACATATATTTCTACCAATATATATTGACATATATTTAGATATAATATGAATGTATTTTTTCGTAGCTCTGCTACAGTAAAAGGAAGCTTAGACCTTATACTCATATTTATATATTCATGAATATTATGTTTTATTTCACATTAAAGGGGTTCTGAAAAAAATAAATAAAATTGTTATACCATGTAATAACCTTTGAGAGCCACTTTATCTGCCAATGCCAATTACTGGTTTTTCGGTTTACTATATTTTAAACATAGTGTTGTTGGACTGATCTTTTGAAATTGTTTAAGGAATTACCAATGATATTCTAAAAACGAATTACTTAAATGGTAGTGGCACAACGGAAGAACGCCTATCTAAATTACAACTGACGGATGTGGCAAGAGCAGTTAGATGGTAAATTGGTAAGGAAGTCCAGCAATACGATATTGCTCAGGCATCCAAACAGAGAATCAATATAAAATCAATATTTGTTATTAATTCTCACTTTTTATTAATCTTCATTATGGAATTTTTTGAAGGATAGTAAGCAGAAAATAATTCAGCTAGAGGTGAAAGGATTTGAATAAAATGCTGAAACAGCTTTGCTCCACTTTCTATGTGAACAAAACTGAAATACTATTGCAATTGAGATCCATTTCATGGAATTTCAATTCTAATTGATGAAAATATCAATATTCCAACCGTATTTCTTTAATGATATAAATCAAAATTATTTAAGCCAGTGCAGTATAGGAAAACTTATTTCACATTATTTTCATTTAAGGAGTTGAATAGCAAGTAAGTTTCGAAAAAAATTAAAGCACAAATTCATTTATTTCGTATTATGTTTTATGAGTAAAACTTGAATAATCAATTTTTCATTATTTATTTTAATTCCGCTTTTCGAGTTTTATCCATTTTGACAGTGATTTATCGAAATTTACTATAAACAAATTTTTAGGATTTCATATATTTTTATTTACTTTAATTTACTTTATTCATTTTAATTGCAATTAGAACAGCTAATCTAATTGCAATTAAAATGCCATATTACTACCACTCGTAGTATAAAAAACTGTAAGAACAATAATTTTATTGAGAAGAAAAACAGTAAAAAAATGTAATGCTTTAGGTAAACAAAAATTGGTTTTTTGTTTGTTTCAGTAAAGCTATTATATTAGCAGACAGATGCTATTTTAATGGTTCTACTAATTGTTCTTAATTGGCCGCTACAACTCATGAATGGTTAGGGGTGCATTATTTTGTAAGGAAGTTAAGCTACTAGAGCAACGGTTCTAATCGAGACATCTCGACCGCCAGATTTTCACCCAATTAGGGTTCCCACTTCATGAGGCTGGTTGGACCTCAGAGAGATCCCGAACCCACAGGGCTGACTCACGTCTACAGTGAAAAAGAAAATAATTATCTGCCGCAGCTGGATTCGAACCTAGGCCCTTAGTATTAGTAACCCAGCGACTTATCATTGAGCTACCCGCTTCCCTACTAATAGTTTTTATTGATATTGTATACCAATAAACATAAATATACATATAATAATAATTTGATTAAACTTATACAAACAGTATGTATATATATTTTCTTTTGTACATAAAATTACTTCGGCAAGAATAATTAGTAAGTAGGTCAGACACTTTCTAAATCACTTGGCAAAATTGTTATAACCCGACTACTAGTGGAATAAATTAGTTCCTTCATAAAATTGCTGGCATAATTTTTATTTAAAGAAATTATTCGGAGCGCGGTGGCACCGTGGTAAAGCACGATGCTACTACCTCCAAGGGTTCGAAAGTGGAACAGAAATTGGCAGAGAATTGTTTTCTGTTTCACTGTAGCCGTGAGTCAACCCTGTAGGAGGGCTCCTGGGGTCCACCCAGCCCCGTAAATTGGGTAACCTTGTTGGGCAAAAATCTGGTGGTCGAGCGTGATTCTGACCAAATCACCTCCTAGCACAACCGTTGTTCTAGTAACAGTACTTCCTTACAAAGTACTGAACCCCTGACCCTTCATGGGTTGTAGTGGTATAGATTTAAGATTTTAATTTAACGAGATTATTATATTTTTCATTCTCTATAAAAGGTCGTGAAACTGTTTCAATAAAAATATTTTTAACATTTAAGAAAAGTAGTTCTGTCTTATAAAGGGTTAAGTGAAAAGTTTTATTATAATAATAAAGAAAACAATTTTAAAATTATTGGTTGGGTTTTATATTTTTTAGAATTTTTTATATTATTTTATGATTTTATCACTAATCATAGTTTATAAAATAATATATAAGCAATTTATCATAGTTTGTTTCCTTAAATCTCAGATTAAATGATTTTTCGACGTCAGATCCAACAAATAAGATATAACGAAAATAATTTTTAGTATAAAATTAAAATTCACAATTTAAAATAAAAATATATGATGTTTCAAAGGAATTTGTCTGTATTCTGGTGACATAAATTTAATTATAATACCAAATGATATGTATTTTACTTTATTTATTCTACATCCTATTTAGTAATGAAGCGAGGCCAGTCTATTACTTAACATTATAATAAAAGCAAGGTAAGGATTGTTGTTGACCATTCTAGGGCGATAGTAATTGACAGTACTAGTGTGATTAATGATCGATTTTATAAAAATATTAATTGTAAATTGTGAATATGAACTGTGGGAAATCGTTTAGCCATTAATACTATTCCAGATAATAAAATAAATCTTTATCTACAATCTTTGCATTTAAATTAACATTTGAATAGAATCTAGGGAAAGATTACTACCGTATTAACGACATTACTACGCGTTTAATCAATGTCATAGAGAATATTATTATTTTCACGTTGCTTACTCTATCCGTCGAAGTAAACATATAAAAAAAAAGCTTTAAAATATTATAATTATTTAATAAAAATTGAAATGTAATGGGTAATATGGTTACAGGACATTTACCGTTTTCTACTTTCACTCAGAATTTGGATTTGACCGAAATTTAGAAGAAAAATGGAAATTAGTGTGATAATTGGGTATCATTAATTTTATAAAATTCGATCCCATACTTTCGCGTCTCCGTACGGATAAGTATATTTGAAACATGACTAACAGTATACATCCTGTAAATATTCTTGTAAGGTGAAGAAAATAATTTATTAAAAATATTAATAATAAAATTTATTCCGAAACCTTGAAATGAGGGTAATTATCTACCTACCTACTAGTAGAAATGGTGAAGAAACTATGCTTACTTATGTAGTTGGTTGACATTTTTGATGATAGTGATACGAAAAAAATTAGGGTTCTTTACTTGAAACGAAAAAAAAAAAATATGCTATACAATTTTAGAAAAATTTAATGCAATGAAACTTCGCTAATCCGCATTAGTTTCCAAAGAAGTCGATCTTAACAAGAGTTAAAATGTATAAAAATAACAAAAACCTAAAGATCCTAACTGTAAAGTCTGCAAAAAATTGTTTTTTTAAAGGAAATATGAAGTCATATTCAAATTTAGTATTCTTTAAAATCCTTAAATATGAATTTTCATGAAAAAAAGACATTTGGGATTTTTTTTACGCAGATGATTTTCTGCATTCCCTTTAACATAACTTCTCAAGAATTTTATCTAAATTCAATGTCTTAGCAACGGTTGGAAAGCTGGATTTCTGATTTTCAACGAATATCAATCACCTTTTATTGTTTATGTTTTGATTCGTCAGAAAATAAAATTTTCGTATGGATAGGTAAAGTCGTGTTGCCGTTATTTTAATGTTAATGCGAAAAATTGGGTAATTTTGGGGCAGAAATTATTGGTCTGGGCATTCAAGATGGCCGAATTGCCTGAAACGTTGGACTTACAAAGAAATATAAATTGTTTTGAGACTTAAATTTGATAAAATTTATTTAATTAAAAAATAATAACCAGTCTCAAGAAAGTGAAAAGATTATTATATAAATGGATATTTCTTTTTAAAAAGAAAAATCAAGTCAAATTTGCTTTTCGTTTAACAGGAGAATAAGAATTTTTTCAAAAATCAAAAAATATTTTTCCTTGCCGGCTTAAAAATATTATAGTATATTTTCCAATATATTTTTATATGGAAAAAGAATCGAATAGTTTAGAGCAAGAATATGACAAGCCACAATTTGAATTTTGTGCAAAATTATTTATTGAGTTAGCTAGTCAAACATAGCGATTCCAACATATTTTCTTACATAAGGAGAATGGACTATTTAAAGTATTCAATAAAACTCATGTAATTTAGTGACAGTGCTCTACTCAAAAATTCACATCGTATGGTTTATCATAATTTTACCTTGAGCCTTTCATTAAAAAAAATCGATGGAGACTTGTTGAGGTATGGGTAACGTATTTAATTTTGCTTAGAAAGAATTTTAACAAATAAATATATTTCAAGCTTCAGATCCTAAGACTTAAGTCATTGGCGAAGATGCCTTAAAGTTAATCATCATGATTCAGCACATTTTGAAAAGCATGACGGATCATTAAATGGGGCATAAATATTGCTCAGCGAATGCCGATATTTCACCTTGCATCCATCTTAAAATACAACAAGTCATAAATAAGGTGATAACTACGCAGAAATTTTAATCGTTAGTGGATAATTTATTTCTAAGTAATATCGTCATGGGTTACCTTTTGTTCTTGACCCTTTTCTTAATAGTTGTAATTCGTCATGGCTTGGAACCTTGGAATCACTCAATTCAGAAAAATCAATAAAAAAAAAAAAATGTACAAGTTCTCTTTACAACTACTTTCCATGGAGTATTATTATAATTATTTATTACTTTCACTCACCTATGTGTGGAATATATAGTAAGGGAAAGTATTACAATCGTTAAAAATTTCCAATTCGTGTTTTCGATTAAATTAAAAATTTTAAAATACTCTGTGTCGAGATAACCAAGTTTCGCAAAATGGTGTGGGTGGGAGTAGGTGTGAATGTGAGATCAGTCATGCTCAAAAACGAAAAGTCGTGCAAAATCGAAATTTATAAATATATTAAAGGCAGGTACATGGCTAGAATGGGGCAGCAATTTTTGTAGTATATATTTTTATACTTGTTAAAATTGAGAAATGGACCTTCATAATTTTTGCAAATTTGAAATTAAATATAATAAGAGAACTATAAAATAATATCATTTAATACTTTTTTTTTGAAATGTTCGTTTATAGAGTCACAATAAAATAAATACACATCCACACCTATAATCTTGCAATTGAAATAAGAAATTGTCACTAACAACTACAACCATAGGACGAGGGCGGAGAGAATCCTACAGTGCTTTTCCTAACCTCATATTTTTCTCTTCTAAACTATTATCTAACTATATCTAAGTATATAAAATGGGAAATTTGATTCCAGCATTCATTTTTATAATTATATATTTTAAGCTAAAAATTCTAAAGAAAAATCAAATTCGGGCAAAAGACCTAACAGGACCAAACTACAAGAGACTGTAATAAAAATAATTTAGGTCGTGTTATGAATTACTCAACTGAATAATGACGGCTTCGTGATATTATTTCTCATTTGATTTTTCAATGAATATGTGAACGATAAATTTGTACATGAAACAATGGTTTCGTAGTTTAAACTCAAAAAATGAACACAACTAAAATAACTTGTGTACAGGAAAATTTCAAAATAGGTAATTTTGTGCTGTAATTCCAAAACGTGCTATTTTGCGCTATATAAACCAGTCCTTTTAATAGAACGTATTTTTAATAATTAAAATTTCTGTTGAATCTAAGTTGAAACTAGGGAACGAAAGATACAACTGCATATATTGAGTTTTAAAATAAGTTCGTAGCGTTTTTAAATTTTTCAATTTAATCCTTTCTGTGTGTTTATAAAATCATTTTTACTTGTTCAATAATGTTTAGATATTCTAAAAAACGATAAGTTAAGGTCCTTTTATGGATCAGTTTCAACCGAGATTCCTCATCTTTAAGCGGTATTTTGCTTGCTCAAAATGGAAGAGAAACAAATTCATTTTCATCATTTAATTAGTTTCTATTTCCCAAAAATAAAATCCGCTCATATAACATATCTCATGCAAGTGTCTCAAATCATTTGGGGGCTGCGGGATATGTTTTTCGAAGTAATATATGGGTTCCTCACAATTTGACGGAAAAGAATTTATTGAACCGCTTATCTATTAGCGATTCCCTCCTGAAACGCAATGTTAATGATCTATTTTTAAAGAAGTTGATAACTTGGGATTAAAGGCAGCGGTTGAGCAAATGCGTCCAGTACTGGCTAATCGCAAAGGCATAGTTTTCCATCACGATAATCCCCGTCCTCGCGTTCTTTGCAGAACCGACAGAAATTATTGGAGTTTGGCTGAGACGTGATCCCCCACCCACCCTATTCACCAGACCTTTTTCCAACAGATTTTTACTTATTTCGGGCCCTTCAAAAATCTCTTAACGGGAAACACTAATTCGCTCGAAGACTGCTAAACGCACATAGAAGAGTTCATCTGAGAAGTTCTGAGAGGACGGAGTTAAAAAATTACCTGAAATATGGCAACATGCAGTAGATCAGAATGGGTCCTATATAATTGATTAAAAATATTTACAATAATTTGAAGTTTTTATTAACAAAAACGCTTCGAACTTCTTCTACAACCCGATACTTTTTTTTTCGTATCTTCCTTTATTATTAAATTTATACAATATATACACACAAATGACAAATATATAATAGCATACTACTTCTAACCCGATACTTTTTTTAATTTATTTATTTTTTTTTTATTTTTTTTTTTTTTTACCCCCTGACAAAATAAGTAATTGAATACATACATACATACTATATGTGTATCTGGTATTTTGTAATTTCTACTTTACAACCCCTCACGATAGACGAGCGATCTAAACTAACCCGATACAATACGTTCTTCAGTTAAAATAATCAGATAAACAAAATTATTCATTGGCAATGAACGATTTTAATCTAGAACATTAATTCGTGTAATAAACTGAGTTTGAGATAAAATTGTTGTTGTAAATTCTAAATAATTTTCACTTCACGATCTAATGGAGACGGCATGTAGTATAAATTGGACACCTAACAAAAATAATGAAATCACTTCCTAGTTTATTTAATCTACAAAAAGCACAGTTTTATTTCGGCTAAAAATGATAATACGTATTGTTAAATTTTTTTTAATTTAATTTTTCGCGATGATATTTTCGCCATAGGGAACCGATGGATGATATTGCTAGGACTTATCACCTTATGTTTACTTTAGAGGATATAATGAACTGTATCTAAAAGAGGCAATCAGTTTTTGTTTGTCATGGTCCCACATGTGGCTTTTAAACTGGCCCGGTGTTTCATTCAACTAAACCTGGAATACACCAAGGTACTCTAGTTCCAGAATAGACTGTTCATTAGAAGATAATAAATGTACCCAAGGAAAGAGTTAAATACTCACTACATTCATCAGAAATAATTAAATACTAATTTAATGAAAAATTGCCATATGAATGTTTAAATATCCGACTAGCAGATCCGGGAATGCTCCGCAATTGCTAGATTTAGGGATAAAGATAGATTAATTGAAAGTTTAATATAAATTAATATATTTAGTTATTTCCACATTAGATTAATGATTTAATTAATTTCGTATAATATCTATTTAGTTAATAGGGGTAAACAACATTATAAAAAAAAAATCTATAGAATAAAAATAAAAATAACTTCAACACGACTCAACAAATCTCGACGACACTTGTTAGTGCTTTAGGGTTCTATAAACTGCACCGAAGGGCACAAATCGGATATAATTAAACAAATCAACCCGGAGATAATTAAACGATCAAAATCGGAGATATAAAAAAAGTTTGAAAAGTTTATTTTAATTTTAAACTAATATTTCGCCCTTATGAGGGCATTAATTCTAAATTTAATACTAATTTGAGTTAAAAGATTAGACATTCAGCTTTCCAATGGTTGTATTACCATTGGGATTGGATAAAATCTAGAGGAGTTATGAACAATGGACACCAGAAAATTTATAATTTTTAATTTCTTTGAAAGATGGTATTTAAAGGTTTCAGACAACGTAATAAATGATGTACAACAAATTTTTTTGTACTTATGTGTGTATATACATATATTTTTTTTTAATTTAGTGAATAAAAAATCATTTAATAAAATAAGTAATATTTATTTTCTGTTCTTCTGAAAGAGACTAATCAATTGACACACAATAAAAATGAAAAAATGTATACATTCTGAGCTATGCGCCAAAAAAGCTTGTATTTTGTAAATAACTTTTTTTGCAGAAAAAATCGGAAATGTCGATTACCTCACCGGGAAAATACTGAACATTAAGCATAAAGCCCCATGACAATGAGATTGTAGCGAGAGGGTGCAAGCGGTATAGTAAAAGCTCACCAGAGCGCAGCACCTCGAGCCTCACCGAAGCTCTCAAATTTTCTTATTACTTTATTTTGTAAAAACACGTTGTAATTTTTGTATATTAATAATTTCTGTACATAATACTTAGCAATGTCTGTGCAATGAATAATAAATGATAACAATGCAATGCACGAACCTATCTCAAGCAGACATGTACCAACCGCTTCTCGGTCACTGCCGCATGGACTAGACCTATAAATAAGGGACTCTAAATCCTCCAATGAGATCGTAGATCCACCTCCTTTCCCGGGTCTAGTCATGGCACAGGTGGCATATACACTGCTTGAGATAGAGAAGTTCATTGCCAATCTATGCTCGCAAAAATAGTTATTTCTGTACGCACACCTAAGACGATGGCCTATTTCCTCTCCTGCTCTCCAGCAATCTTAGTCCGTCGCTTCATCTC
>NW_027112074.1:796402-815318 GCF_000696795.3 Halyomorpha halys | reverse complement strand
CTGTGATACTGTATCATGACATTGTAACTCATATGACATTAAGTAGATGTATTTTTATTTAATACCGTTGTAAATATCAATAAATAAATAATACTACAGCTTATTATACCTTCATTTGTAACAATTATAACAACACACACATATTAAAAAAAATTATATATAATGTATTTTATAATTATGAAAATTCTATTATTGATTTTTTTAGACTCAGGAGGTATCATAGCCTAAATAAGAATAAATACCTTAAATATAATTTTTTTCAATTCCTTGAGACTGTAATTTATTTATTAAATAAATCAAATGGTATCCTTGTTTAGTCCCTACACTCTTTATTATATCAATAGTCTAAAGTTTCGGCTAATTTGACCATCTTCAAGGACAATCTAAACATTTACAGCTTATTATACCTTCATTTGTAACAATTATAACAACACACACATATTAAAAAAAATTATATATAATGTATTTTATAATTATTAAAATTCTATTATTGATTATTTTAGACTCAGGAGGTATCATAGCTAAAAAAGGAGTTGATACTTTTCATGGAGAAATCATTCTGAATTCAGGAACCAATCTGTCCGAGCGTTTCTATGTTTTTTTTTGTTTTTTTAAAATAGCTTCGTAGGTCACGAAGCCATTATCTTTGTGGTCAAAAATCAATAGGAAGGCGAGCATATAAACTTGTGGGTTTGGCCAACGATGGTGCTTATGGCGTCAAGACTTATTTTGGGCCAAGACTGAAACATACAGATTTAGTTGTAGTTTATAGGAATAGTTTTATTTATTCCAATGAGAATTACAAACCATCTAAAGTATTTTGAAAA
Organism: Halyomorpha halys; assembly: GCF_000696795.3. Classification (NCBI taxonomy): domain Eukaryota; kingdom Metazoa; phylum Arthropoda; class Insecta; order Hemiptera; family Pentatomidae; genus Halyomorpha; species Halyomorpha halys. The sequence goes on along the minus strand of NW_027112074.1, from coordinate 814,491 downwards.
ACTAATTGAATTATATGACGAATATTATAATGCAAGTATTTCTACCAGTAAGATTGTATCTTTGGTATGTGATGAAAGAGGCATTGAGCTTTTGAGGGATTCCCATTAGGACCAAAGCTTTAAGTGAATTGATTCGTCTGGCATTTTGGTTCGATATTTTCTTTATCTCTTTGAAGATTTTTCGTAGTATCATCTTAAATTTGGTCTATTTTTTATTAAATTTAATGTAATGACACTCAACAATTTATCATTGTATTTTCTATTAATTATTTCTTATTAATTTATGATAAATAAATTTCTTAATATTATTGGTTCTTTACAGGATACGTTTTCATTAATATAATGAGTTGTAGTGAAACATTATCTTCCTTATTAAAATTCATTCGGCCATGGACCTCCACGGTCTGTCGCGCCAATAAAAAAAAATAAATAAATAAAATTCCTAAATAAATTCGAAAAACCCTAAAATTTTGGACATAGTTCAATCACATAAAACATAGGAAAATTACTGAAGCATTACACATAACTGAAAACAATGATAATTTTAAGAGTAACACTAAAAATTTATGTGCATATCATGTAGACATTATTAATCATTTAGGAATTTAAATAATTAAAAATGAGTGTAGAATTGAGTTGTATACATTTTAATATAATTTAAAAAAAGGCCATTCTTCCCGATCGGACCCGTCCCACTAAAACCTCCAAGGAACGATAGTCCTATATCACTTTTGAAATATTTGTTTAAAACGGGAAGAGGAGGCTTAAGATAGTTTAATCGAGCAATATTTAAAAAGCGTCTGAAATTGGAAAACGGCGTGAAGTAATGTAAAAATATTTAGTTGTTAATAGACTTTTCATTTTTGTAAGCCATAGAAGTAGGAGATAATTAGCATAGATGTAATCTATTTTTATTACTAACATACTGGAACATGGTGGTGGTACTGGTAACTAGGTGGGGGAACAAGTCCGGCAAGTGGGTCTAGTCGTCCTTTTGCTAACCCCTGACGGCTACCTGAGTTGTCGCCGCGTACTAACCAAGGTGGGAGTGTCAAGATTCATTTTTCGGAACCGCCGAAAAATGAATGTTAAACTGCTGGGATGTTCCAACCTGGGGGTGGGAATCGAACCACAGCGTTCCGAATCGAGCGCACTGGGACCTGCGACCCAACTCGTACGGCCGTCACTTAGTGTCTTTTATCACTAATGTAAGGATAACCTTGTTTCAAGAATTGTTAATATAATGATTTTAGATTTTCCTTACTTTTTATAAATGATATTTTATTCATTAATTTATATAAAAAACTGACAACTATATGATTATCGTAACAATTGTACCTATGGCTAATATGAATAAAGTTTAACTGTGAAATGTGAAGATATAATTATAATTATTAATTACATTAAAAAAAAAAATTCACCTAAGAGTTAAGAACATTCGAAATATATTTTATCCTTTTGTCCACTATTTTGTAATCTCCTTAGCCCACTGGGAATCTGTAAAGCTGCCTGAATATGCTATTCCAGCCAATTAATTAGAGTATGCTCGGGACTGCCACTGAAATATTGACTCATTCATGGGAAATGAGCCTTTGATCTAGAACCAGTTGCCTGTAAGGCTAGGTTTTCCCAAAGATTAAGCCTTGAAATATTGCAAATGCTGAGTGGCTATATATTATCTACTTGTGGATTAGAGAACTGATCTGATAGTGCGAATTGAAAATATTAGTGCGCTTCAAATGGCTTCTACAATTATTATTACAGTTATTATTGTTGCCATTTCATATTTTAAATTACACTGGGACTAATGACCGGTAGTGTGATAGTATTATTTAACATTTTATAGAGTATTGTTATTAGTAAGTTTTATCATTCTTCTTTTACTTCTATAGGATTAGTGCTACCTATTGGTAGTATCTAATTAATAATAATATTCTTTATTTATTCTGGGACTGATCCCTTTAGAATGATATAACATTTGTCAAAATTAGGTTTTACAGCCATAGAGTAAAATACGAAATAAAAATGAAATTATAAATCATCATAAAATATAATGAACTTGAAAAAATAAAAATGAACAACATATGCCATATCATAAAACATAAGGTGACCAACTTCTGATTATTAAAAAAAAAAAAAGTACAAGTAAACTAAAAATAATGAAATAATGAAAAGATACAATTTTTGTACTAAATATGCATATTTACAAGTATAAACGAAAATCTGAAACATCAATTACTGAAAATATATGAACCAACGATATACTTTTTTTTATTATTCAAAAAGGTAATAATAAAAAAAATAATAGAAAATAAAAAATACTCTAACTAATCATAATCCTAAGGGATAATCCAATAAATGAAATAAAAGGAAAACGAAAGGAGTAGTATTGATTATATGAGTCTTTATATATGTATATTCATGTTTAATGATTTTTCGTAAATATTAAAACATCCAATAATAATTATGTTAAATATTATCTCTATTTCCATCTATTCACATCTTATTTGAAACTTTTGATTATTATTCTTCCGGCATAGGGTGAATAGAAGGTGATCAAAGATACGAGATTTAAAGGTGGAAAGGGTATTAGAACGACGAATGAAGGAGGGAATAGAATTCCATAGGGAAGAGGTACGGATGAGGAAAGACCAACCAAAGGCTGTGATACTGTATCATGACATTGTAACTCATATGACATTAAGTAGATGTATTTTTATTTAATACCGTTGTAAATATCAATAAATAAATAATACTCAAAAAAAGGAAAAAGTATACAAGGTGTTCAGGACACGATCAACACACCCTTTTTTCTATTTTTTTGATAATTTCGAAATGAAACTAGGTCTGGTTATAGTGAACATTTGTCAGTTCTTATGTAGTACACTTAAATCTGATGTTAAAGATAGAAAGGGTTTTTTCAATGAAGAATATTAATTAAGAACCGAATTTCAAAAAAATCTTACGTAGGATCGATTTTTATAATTCGACGCATCCTGAAATATAAATCGGAAATTAGCAGTTTTTTACAGGTATTGAGGATATGCTGGAAATGATAAAGAATATCGGGTAAACATAGATATCAAAATCGTTTAAGAATGAAATTTCCAGTAAGAAGGTATAATTAAAGAAATTATTAATTAAAAATTACCTAGAGAGCAATATTTTGTCACCAGCAATACTGCCTAAATACATTGGATTGCTAAAATACACATCCTACCTATCAGTAGAAACAGATTTTTGTGCAGTAAAAAAACGTGTAGTACAGGACACAAAAATTGTGCTAAATCTCTCAGTAAAAACTCAAAAATGTTTATTAAACACCCAAATTTTGCAATAATCGTCAACATTATTGTTTAATTTATAATGCTAATATATAGCTTACCTAATCTTGTTGTCAAACTAAACTCGCTATATATGCAAATATACATTAAATAATTTAACAGCTTTAGTTAAAAACGTAAAATTTTGTTAATAATCGAAGAGCTCTGAGACAGCTAATTCTTTTGAATACTTTTATATTCATATCTATGTACATACATTTTTTTTTTTTTGTATTTATTTGTTCTTCCTTTGTATCTGTTATTCATTTCGTTTTGTTGTGTTATAAAAATTATATATATTATATATCTTCTTATATTTAAATCTTTACGGTCAACTATATATAAATATATATAAACATTATATATTTAATCCTCTCATCATATCCCACTCTAGCATATCTCATATTCCTCTTTCCTGGTAATCTGTCAATAATAGTGATTTTGCTACATAAATTCTATTTTAAATTCATTGACTCAAAATTAATACTTTCAGTAATCACAAATAAAGAAAAAGTCTTAAATAAATGAAAATAGAGATACGACATAAAATAATGTAACAATAGGTAATAATGTTAACACCAAAAAATAGGTGAAAAACTAATAAATAAGTTAAAAATAAATTATCGAAGTAAAAAGAGATAGAAGTTTAAAAGAAATAAATAAGATTAAAATATTAAATTACTAAATACTAAATAATAAGGTATATATATGAAATATATTTCTATCTTTATTAAAATAAAATAAAAATGGTTCTAGAAAAATGTTTAAAAATGATGGATATAAATTATAATTAAATGCCATGAACCACCAATTACGAAAGCTATCTTGCTCTAGATCTTCTAAGTAACCCCATTAATACAGCTTCAACGAGGAAGTACAACGTTACATCAAACTTTCTCTCCGATTATCCATCAAGAAAATTAAATGCTCTGAGTGAGTTCGAACGAACAACTATTTTAAAACAGTATTAATTTAAAGAACTACTAATTAGTTAGAAGGCATTCAAATAAAACAGTTATAGTTGATAAATCATATAATAATATACATACACGTTTAATTACTTTGAACATATTTAGTAGCTCTAGTGATATTTCATCTCAATGATTTTTTTTTAATTTATTTAATTATTATTTCAAGCAATGTAATAAATAATCTAAATCGCGAATGAGTTTTTAAGTTGACAAAATCCTGAAAATTATTGAAGTACATGCACTTTTTATAAGTTTTGATCCTTTCTAAATTTTGTTCATAACCCTACCGATTTAAATTGATAATAAATCTAACGCTAAGTAATTTGATATGGGAGCTAAGTGGGAGGTAATACGATTTTCGTAGCAAAACTACTTATCATTGATCTATGTACCTAAAAAAAAATATCAGATGTCACTTCAGATAAGTTTTTGCTGATGAAGGCACTCGTCATCGTCGTGCAAGGGATTGACCTTTAATTCCACAATTGAAGTAAAACTCTTTGCATTCTTTAAAAATCTGAAATCAAAATGGAAACTAAATCTCAACAAATCGGAAACGATGACATTTAAATAACTAACTAAACAAAAACAGCTAACTGCTGATTGGAATAAATAACAACGTGATACTCTATTCTATTCCATATATGTCGAGGTGACATTGTTTGCAAAACTCTAATGGATATATAACATGAAAAAAAAAAAAAAAAATACAAAATGAACTTTTATACAATCGAATCCTAAAATGTATGTGTACGAAATCAAATAAGACCCAATGATGGGCAATGATGGGTTACAAAGAAGACGCTAATTAATTATTAATTTATTTAATATTTGAGGATTAAAAAACATTCATAAAAAGAATTAATGATACGCATAAAAACATGTTTGGAAGTACGAAATTTATTTAAATTAAAATATTGTATGAAGATAGTCCGGATAAAGGTATCAACATTGTAAAAGAAAACTATTTATTGTAAACAAATGTTTCGCCCCACATTGCAGTGCTCCATCAGGGCTTGTCTTGATTGAAACAAAGATGACTAGTGTCCTCAGTTATTATCTTTGTTTCAATCTGACAGATCTGACGAAGCACTGCAAAGTTGGGCGAAACATTTGTTAACAATAAATAGTTCTCTTTTACTATTTTGATACATGTATTGAACGTTCACCCTTCTCCTTCCAATTAAATTAATATAATATTAAAAAATCAACTTAAAGTACTCTATACAATTAGTGACAAACAAATGTCTTCTCATGTAGTATCACGCTTTATTATCTGAAACTGTTCAACGAAAAAAAAAAAAAAAAAAAAAAAAAAAAAGGCATAGAACCAACGGTGACAGTTTTCAGGCAAAGCAGCAATTGTCAATTCTCGATTCGTAGGGCGGAAATTGTAATGTCCTTTTTTCCAACTGACTAACAACAGATTTTCTTCTGTTTATTGTCACCATATGAACAAGACATTACCATAGCATTGTATAGTTTTGTGACAGCATCACGACAATATTGACAATTGACATTTATTGCTTTTTTCGTGAGTTAAACATAGTGAAAATATTTTTTATGCAAGTTTTTGCATTCTTAACGAAGGATATGTCAGACAATATCTTTTTACATATTATGAGAAATTTCTACTAAAAACAATGTTTAATTCAAATTAACAGGTACTCATTACTAAAATTAACGCATCGCTTAGCACAAGATCAAGGAAGATCATCTCCTCTTTCCTCCTCCAAGGACAAGCGTGTAAATATTATCATATGCTAATACCCGACAGTGGAATACTCTTGTACTTTTTAAACTGTAACCAGAAAAGAATATGTATCATTATTTATGTCCTTACATATCAAAGATATCGCTTGATACAGTCGTTTGTACCAGAGGCCTTTAGGAGTTTTCTCTTTCTTCAATGTTAATCAGCATTCTTATTTCCTCATGTTCTCAGTGTCCTCGAGGTCATTGGGGCGATAAATTTTCGGCGGACTTCCTCATGCTTAAAGTCACTTCCCAAATATGGCGTGAAAAAATGAAGTGAAAAGTATTTCCAGCAGAAACTCAAACCACCGACCCACCTTATATCACTCCAGAAAATGCTGTCCACAAAAAATAAAATGAAATAATAATAAATCAATCAGAGATGGAAATACACATTCTTGATCCTTGCTTATTCCATTCCTGAAGAACCAAAAGCCACTACACTTATCAGCAGGTTATGCTATTTTTTTTCTTTTTGGCCACGACTCCCATTGGAGTCCTAAACTGCCTAACCATGGTTGGGGGTAAAAGTTCTTCATTTTGTGGGACCCCCACTCAATGAATAAAGACAACGTCCCAGGCCGAATTTGAACCGGCACCGCCAATAGTCATCATATTGATAAGACTGTGTCTTAACCACTGAGCTATGGGCGGCCCAAGTTATGCTCTTGTTCTATAAGAAACGGTAACTATTAATGTCATCCAATTCAAAATAGAAACATAATAAAGTAAACCAAAATAGAATTTGTTTTTCTTATTTTTTTCCTGACTTTAATTATTGATAGATATTACAATTTGCAACAACGTTGTTGGACAATTGGTAATAGTGATAGCTAACCACATTCCTTCTGAATTAAAAAAATATATAAATGAAAAAAGTAGATACAAATAAATAAAATGTCTCTCTAAATATATACAGAAGGATAGAGAAAATGAACATAATCATACTATGTACATAAATAAAATAAAAAATAATTACGAGTCACATTTACAGTCTTATATACAATATTTACATTATCCACCTTAGGATTCCTGAGCCCACTGAATCCCTCACGTGTAAGGGGTATAGCAGAGCTCTTTGAGATCCCAGTGCATCCCTCTACCACTTTACTGGTGTTTTTATTAACACCATTCAAACGGGGCATTCAAGCAAAAGATTTTTTATTTCGTAAAATCATGAATTTAAAGCCCCCTTAAAACGACGTTAATACTCCTTTACGACAAGATTTAGTTATCCCAAACCAAATTTCGTAAAGGGAATTTTATCTACTTTCTGAAGGAGCAATTTGAACTTTATTAGTTTTTGGGTGATGTCTTTCAGAAAAAAAACGTGACTTATTCCAAAACAAAAAAAAATATCACTTCCTCTTATTCTGTTGATAATTAGGCCACGGTATATAAGAACTTTTATCTGGCAAATGAGGTGTAGAATAAGCTTGGCTTTTGATTCGCATATGACAATACATCCTCTATTGGAATATAAGGAATCAGCCCCACACAACAAGAGGCTCTATTCTCGATGTGAAAAATATGATCAGATTAGCTAGTTCTCTGGGACGAATACGAGCAATTTACAGCAGCTTTTACTGAAGTCGATTTCAATTGGGGTCTTGCTCAATCTTCTTTTGCAGTTGATAGAGCCATTGTGAGCATCTAAATGATGCAGCAATTATCAGGCGATATGATCACCTGCTTACTATCAGCCAGCCCGATGAGCTCGTGGCCTGATGGACCAATCAATATTGTTTCACAACAGCTAGCAATGAGATTATAACTAATACAGGTAATAGCAGTTATTGCTTCCAATTCTTATTTCGCTACATAAATGATTATAAATTTATGGCATTGTATCGGTTTTCTAAATATAAATATCATAATTTTAAAACTTTTATTTTTTTAAGCTTATAAAAAGAACATACAAATTATTTTCTAAAAATTCCACGAACAATTTAAAATTTGTAACAGTTCTTCTGGTTTTCTAAAGTTTTAGATTGAAGGTTACACCCTACCACTCGATGGTACAAGATAATAGATCTTATACCATCGACATAAAAATATATTTTTATTAGTAGAGGCCATTGTAGCTGAGGGAGTTGAGGCGTCACCTTAGCAACCTCATAACTGCAACAGCACCGGTTTGATTCCTGGGCAGGAAGACTTTAATGTTATTTATGAAATACGACCCTTCCACCCTGGTTAGAATAGGTTGAGTGCCTCCAGGATAACTTCTTCGTACAACAGAAGAGACCAGCTAGTGGGTGAAAAAAAAAAATTGTTTCTGAAACAAAGTATTCCTTAAGCTCACTTTGATATGGCCTTTTACCAAATTTTTTTTTAAACCTATTTTTTTATCCAAAGTCCCTCTTGCTCCACAATCCGTTCTTTGTCCGAATATCCATTAATACATTTCCTTTGGCATTCTCTTGTCTAGGATTCTTATAGAATATTTTCTTCTGCTTACATTACTTCTCGGACTGATTCATTTTTGACACACTGAATGTTTATTTATTTAATCTCCTCATTTTTTTCCGGGGAGAGCAGGATCCAGGACTCTCTCTTCCAAACCTCTGTTGTCAAAGGCCTCCCGGGTCGCGCCTTTTTATATCTTCTTTGCTCTTCTTCCTGATCTGCGCCCTTCCACCTTTGTTTCATATATAACTCTTGCCTATCTACTTTATTTCATTCTAGCAACATGGCCGAATCGTACCAGCTAGCTTTTTTCGATAATAACTTCAGCTGATTAAAGTCAAAGATTTCAGCTCATTGCTCATGTTATATTTCACACTCAGTCTATGTTCAGGTGACATATGTTTTGTGGTAAGAGTGCATCATTCATTTGAATTGGCGCTTGGTAGGTAACAAGGTGTTTGTAGATTGTTTTCTTAGTGTTTTTTTTTTTTTTTTTACTTTTCCTTTTGCTAGAATAAAAACATCTATTGGTTGCTTTTATTCTTTCTTTTTTTTTACCATCTAGTCAGCTATACTCCTTCAAGTGAGCATCAGGTATTTAATATTTCTTACTCCCTCTAATCTTGTGTTGGTCAGTCATACAACTCGAACCTGTTCGTTTTTTTTTTCCAATTCTCCTGAACTTTTTTTGTTTCCTATGGACTCTTTGATTAGTAACGCTAATAAATTTAATAATATCTAAATAAAGATGACAATTTTCTAAATCAATTTTCTTTACTACGAGACGATACAATTATATTAAAGCACGCGCAATATTTTCAAGTGCCATTGCTAAGCATCTTTTTTTCAAGATCAAGTCAAGTAGAAAAGATTACAAGATGAGATATTACAGAAGTACTTCCCTGTTTTGATTATGATATAGTATTGTTGATTTGCATCAAAACAGGTATAAGAGAATATCTTCATCCAAATTAGCTCAATAAAATGGAAATCGTGATTGTTAGTGCACGTTGAGAGATCTCTAGAACGATCCACAGTCGAAGCGTACAGGAAGAAAATGAAAAATAGCAGGAAAGATAAATGCGTTTATCATTGTCGTTGCATTAATTATTCTAGCTCTCCTGCTCGAGCGTGCTGTAAGTGGCATTGCTTTTCTTATACATAATTAAAACTTAGCAAAGTATTATGCATCGAATCTCTACATTTCTTTGATTTATGATACAAGCTTAATTACGTTTCTTGCGCAACGTCTCAAAACTGCAGTTTTGATAAACAGCGCTTTTGCATGTCTAAAAACAGTCCCCAAGCCGATTTTGCCTTTATTCCATTAATCCCATATTTCGAGATTAAAATTAAACCACTACACAATTTTTGTATCTCATAAAGTTCTAATTAGATACATATACAATAAAACGGAATTCAGTTGTCCCTTATCTAGATACTACTTTAATTTGATACTTCAGCATAGAAAACTACAGAGTTTCAGTCAGTTCCTAGTACATGAAGTAAATGAAACAGTAGTTAAATATAGTATAAGTATAAAATGAAACAATGTTTAACAGTATTATTTTTATTCAAAATAACCTCCATTGACTTAAGTATCTTCCTGAGGACACCCGATAAACTTTATTTACTCATTTTAAACATTTTACCTCCTTTTCGTTTTGTTGTATTGTTTTCTTAAATTCATTAAGTTCTTTGAAAAAGTTACAATCAGTTGGATACAAGTTATGTGAATAAGTTGAATGTGGTTGAAATTTTATTCTTTTTTTTTTTTTAATATTTACTAACAAACGTCTGGTCGGACTTTACAATGAAAAATATAAGTCCATTCTCGTTAATAACGGTTGAAAATACTCAAAAATAAAAACGTATGAACAATTGAAAGAAAATGTTCCAGCCGTTGTAAACAGACTATAATCATGGTCTGTCGCTAAGGAACAATACTTCTGCTTTAATAATATAAAGGTTCTCAGTTCAAGGAAAATTAAAACTTTTCCATTAATTTTTTGACGCAAGAGATTTAGGTATAGAATCTAAAAATTGAAAAGTTGTAATTTTCCTTTAAGAGAGAACCTTTTAGAAGAGATTTGTATTTTTCCTAAAGTTAGTAGAAATGTACTTATCGCCAGTATGAAGTAAGCCATCAATATAGAATGTTATATTCTCTGTATCTTCTATATATAAAATAAATAAAATATATCTTACACCACACTCTAAATCTGATAAAAAAAAACTGTTCTTGCCAGTAAGAAATTAGAAATGCCATTTCTAAAGAGAAACTGACTATTATGTAAAAGTTGATCATTGTAAACTATAAAATAAAGGTTCCGGACGAGCATAACCCGAGGGTCAATTAGGACAAATTAAATAAATAAAATTTATTTGAATTTTAAATAATATTCTACGAAGGACGTATACCAATTAAAGTAATGGTTTCCATTTGACGATTAATAAAATTACCCTTGGATCTTTTATGGCTTGAATTTTAATTTGAAGCACGAGATGATTTGAATAAGTCACTCGGACCGTAATTGATCAATCTATGTCTTATGATTATTTCTCAAGGAGTCCTAGATATAAATTGAATATCGGACTAAGAAATGAAATCGTCCAGAGACGATCAACATACGTCTTTTTTTATTATCTTAAACAGAACCTCTAATTAAATTTTCAATATATCAGCTGCCACATAAAACACAGCCTCGAGTAATAGAGGGTCTCACAAGTCTTAATTTATTTCGATTCATCGTCTTGAAATTGCTGAAGCGTGTATACTATTGACTAGAAAATCGACAACGTCTGGCTATAAAATAAAATCAATTAAATTTCTATTAAGCTTTATTGATAATAACTTAAATGATCAACGGTCATTAAAAGTACCTATTTACCGTCGATTTTACAACGGAATCGCAACAAAGCATTTTCAATGCTGTTATTGCACCGGGGTATTAAAAAGTAAATGTATTTATTGTGGGAAAATAGAACGGGCGACGGTCAAAAGTGACAAAAATAGGGGAAAAAACAACATAAAATTTATGGAAACCAACGTTACACCTCACTTTGCAGGGCTTCATCCTAGACATTTAAGAGTCTGTAAGATTTAAGGATTTCACTATTAAATTTCTAGCCCTCAACCCTGACGTGTAGAAAGAAACGTTGGTTTCTATTTTTTTTTTTTTTTTACTACTTTGTACATTCAAAATTCATTGACCGCCACCAGGTCTGTTCTATAATCTACTTTCTTTGGGGTCAACTATCCTGTTCCAAAAAATATATTTATATTGAAAGCTTATTAGTTGGACATATAAGATGATTGTAGGAAAAGAATTCAAGTCAGTAAAAAAAATAGTTGATAAACTTTATAAGTAACCCAGGTTTGGCCTCATTAACTTCATTATAGCTGAGTCCAAAGGAGATTCAACGTCCTAAAATATTTTGACAGATAAATATACTAACGATACTAAATGTTCCTCAAAATTAAAATTTTCCTGGTGGAACCTTACGTTTCCATTCTTGTAAATTATATAAAATAAAGTTAAATCATACCTGCTCCGTACACTTTTCAGGAAAGTAATGTTATGTTTGAGCTCTTCATTTCCACTACATCTATTAGCAGTAGAGAAGCTTATTTTATTTTATTTTTTGAAAGGCGTATATTAAACCATTAAATGGATTTTAATCTAATCAAGTGGCAATGATATCTGTCAAAGGAAGCCTCAGCAGCAAAAACACTGAGGTCACATGGGGTCGGATCTTTTTTGTCCTGTCTCGTCTTTATCTCTGTCTGGGGGCTCTTTTCACGCAAAAATATTTCAATTTGTTCAATCAGCCATATAATTTTAATTATTTATATAATAATCTATTTATTATCGCAATAATATTTACTTTATTTGAAATTATGGCTAGAAGTCATACCAAATGGACTGAGTTTCCTTGTTAATAATCGGTTTTTACATACTATCGCCATTGCCAGGGATAACTATGGGTGATTATCAATAAGGAGTCAATTTTCAGTGAATAATGCATCTCTGAAAACCAATTGAGAAATAAAAATTTACTTTTGTATAAGTTCATACCTAAAACCACAAGGTATGTATTGGGAATATTGGATTAAGAAGAAGTTTAATATAATAATAATAATAATAAATTGGATATTATTATATATAATATATAATAATATATATAAATTGGAAGGTGTTACCACTACTCATTCATAATATCAACGAATGGTCTCATACCAAAATCAACTGTGGCAGGCATGAATGGTTTGGGGGTGCCTATGGATGTGCTGAAAGAGGGTCAACAGTCAATTCTCTTAGACACTGCACGTATAGTGCAAATTTTTTTAAATATTTGAAAAAAAAAATAAATAAATAAATCAACAAAAATATGAAGGTGGTTGGACTTCTAGGTCTCCCACTTCAGATACTCAACGCGCAATAGCGAGAACAACCGACCATAATAATAATAGTAATCATTATTTGTTCTAGAACTGACCCCTTTATAATAACATACAGGCATCAGAATTAGGCTTTAGAGCCTTAGAGTGAAATACAACATAAGAATGAAATTATAAAACATAATAAAATAATGAATTTGAAAAGATTAAAATGAACAACAATAATTAACAATATATATAAAATAAGAATAGAACAAAGAAAGTAAAACCATATGTCATATCATAAAACATAAGATGACAAACACTTCTGATAGTAAATAATAGAAAACAAAAATGATAAAAATCAAATATAATTAAACTAAAAATTATAAATCGAATGGTACTTTTTCTGATCATATCCATATTTACAAGAATAAACTAAATTCTGAAACATTAAGAACAGAAAATATATAAACTTTGTTTGAAACATTCAATTGTTATTATTTCGGAATTGGGTGGACAGAAGGTGGTCGATATAATTAAATAATTTATTTTTAATATAATAATAATCTTTGTGATTATTATTTAATAATATATATTCAATATAATTATATTTTACGATATTTAATATAATTAAATAAATACTTTGAATATTAATAATAGCAGTTGCCGATTAATATATATGAAATTATCTAGGGACTACAACCCTAGATAAGTATTGCTGGGTGCCTCTGAGCAGGCATCAATGGTGGTTTAATCGAACGAAACAGCAGTGCGGCGATAAGTGATTTTCAATCCCAAGTACGCAACAGAGCCATACGATGGCATCACGTTAGTTCATAAAGAGAAGAAGAAAAATATAAAAGAATTCTAAACTTTCGAAAAGGTCTCCACCCCAAAAATCCTATGAGCCAATGAAATGGCAAGAAAGATAGTAGAGGGGAAGAAAGAGATCTAGGAATGAGGAAGACATTATAGAGGATTATTCTAAAGACAGAGGTCGAGAGAGGTATAGATCTGAGTAAGGGCCAACAGCAGGGTAGCCGTGAAGAGAAGACATCTACCCAGCCTGCATTCAAATTAGATAAGTCCTAATTGTCTAAAATGTAATTATGAGTGGCAACTTAATATTAATCGCAGATTCTGGTGAACCACATACTAGTCCAGTATTCTCAATTCAGTTGCATACATAAATCAATAGTAATACATAAACAACATATTCGTATTCATGAATAGAGATGTAATACAAATATGTAAATATTTACAATATAACCAATGTTATCGTATTAGATAAGTAAATTGGCGAGCACGACACCTTTGGAAAAGTAATTCAATGTTTAATTATCTCTAGCATAACACGGACTCCCTTCTGTGGTTCCTAGTTATTTATTTAAATAGATAGATGATAGATTTCTAAGAACAGTAGGAGGGTTAGAAATAGATAATAAAGGTATACAAATACATAATAAATGCTGTTCTGGAACCCTCATCCACCTTAGAATTGCGAGGCACCAGAAACAGCCAAATAAAACATGAATCCAAAATTTACGAATAAACTTTTAATTTGAAATTTTAGCACCCATCATTATATATAGTCATGATGCCTTAAGAAACCGCAACAATGGTTAAATGGACTATAGAAAATAATTTAATAATGAATTACTGTCCAATCATTAATTTTAAGATTTCTTAAGGATAACGATAATTAACCATTATAAAATATAATCTTTATTGTAAAAAAAAAAAATTAAATTCAAGACATTAGTAATTCAAAACTTACCGACTTGTTGTTTTTTCTTCCAGACCGTACTCTTGCATGTGCCAAAGAAATATGAGTGAAAGTTGTGTTAGGGTTTCAGAACTTTACAACTGCTACAAGACGGAAATCATTAAAATTACTTTTTTTGGTCTATGAAAACGATTTTTTTTACCTGGTACATATTTTGAAATATCGTACAGACTGTTGTAACATACAACACAATTAATTGAATATTTGTTTTTAAGCTTTGAATCAAGATTTTAAAAGTAAAGTAATAACTTTTTTCCGAGAATTTATAAAAATAAGTTATACTGTAATGATATATAAAAAATGTGACCTATGACAGCGTTAACAATAAAAATGAAAGTGTTCACGGCAAATAAAACATTATAATATATCTCGTCAACCATTTTATTCAAATAGGGCTTGAAAATTGCGCACTGTTGTAGAATTATTCGTATAATATTTCATGACTTTAGAAACAACAGTCAATGAAAAAAGGATACCGAACATTTACATGGAAATGTCAACAACGATTGACCCCTTTCAATACGTATACAGATATCGCTGGAAAGATATCCAAACGACACGCCTATTATTCCGCAATACGCGTATCGAATGGGATGGAAGATAGGATATCCAAAAGAAAACAGAATTGTAAAAAAAAGTCAACCGTTAGCGAATGACGTCAATAGAATAGTTCCGCAGACGAAAGCCGATCAAAAGCTTTGATTAAATCTAATTGGCAAGCGACATGCATAGTCAATTCTCAGCGAAACCCACGCCAGCTCATTAACGTGCAATTTTAAACTGGATCCGGTCGTTGCGTTCAGTGTAATAATAACAGACCTAATGCTGGCAATCGAGGCTGCGTCTGCGTCAGAGAGGTTAATGAATGGTCTACCAAATACATCCCGATTATCCGCAGATTATTTATCCGCGATTGCGGCAAAATGAGTGAAAAAATATAGTTTTTATTTATTGTCAATGATAAAATATGGCTTTGGACAGGATTTACGACCTCTAATAGTATTTATGACATTGCAGCTGTATGACAATATTGGTCTCTAGATCGTGGTACGTCCTCGCATACGACCGCTAGAAAGATTCCATAGATTGCTTCTTCTTAAAGTACAAAGATAGTCTATATCTGCAATTCAGAAGCAAGTATCAATTTTTATTATTAATTTCCTTCTTAGATCAAATTTCCGAAAATGTGACTGCGGATAACTCGTGACCACAAATTGAATACTTTGGTCCAATAAAACTGTCCTTATTTGCGGTCTTCAATCTCCCGATGTTTTGTTTTTGTCAAATTGTTTTTAATTTTCAACATCTCAACAAGAAAATAGTAATTTTAAACAGTTGGAAAGTAATTTTAAAACAATTAAAATATATTTAATTTGGATTTATTTTGACCTGGATTCACATTATATAAATGTTTTTATTTTGATATGTTAATTATTATTTATTCTACTTCTATTCAAGAAAAAATGTATATTAACTTTAAAAAAGGAATCATTGGTATTTTTTTCTTTTTATTATGTCCAAAATAATTTTTATTTTTACCAATTTCTTTTGCGTTACAGCTATTGATTTTCTGGTGTTTATAATTGATTTTAAAAAAGATACCAACGCACTGTAAAAAAAGGTTGCTTTTTTTCAATTATATTCTTAGGAATATGAGTTATAATTTTCATACTTTTCTGACTCATTTAAATGGGTTAAATCAGTTACAAACTTACTCATGGTTTAATCCAAAATCAGTTGTAAACTAAACCACGTTTACGGTGGGTATTTTTGTTTAATGTTGAAGTACTTGGCTCGAAAAAGAGATCAGTAAAACAAATCTCAGTTAAAATGATTAGATTTTATATAAAATGTCGACTGCTCATCAATTTGGCCGTAGAAATTTTCTTCACCCCTGAATACTCCAGTCGCCCAACTCTATCGTTCAATTTTGGGTAATTGTCTATGACCACTTCAATGAAACACATATGCTACACGGACCATCGCTGTTACTAATCACATGTTATTCCCAGAAACGGGTTTGTAAAAACCAAAAATTGATAAGAAAAAAAAATGCTCATCAACAGCTGTTATCAGTCGAGAGAGGTAAGTAGTCTCTAAATCAAAGGTCATGTTAATTTTTTAGAAAAATTATAGAATTAATTTTTTTTTTTCAAAAAATCTTTATAAGTGATTGAAGACATCACATATATGAATCTCTGCATCATAATGTCTAGTGTGCTTTTAAAACAAAGATTTTTAATGCTAGTTTCTTTTATTTAGGATAGATTTGGTGTGATACTATACTATAATAGTGAAGATTACTTTCCTTTGTAAATTATTTTAGAAGTTATAATTTAATTAGAGGAGCACGTATTTCGGATGTACTAATAAATGATCAAATGCTCAAATGGTGGATGCTCGATGAGCCTCAGGTAGATCAGTAACTGAGTTACTCCTCATAAAATTATATCTAAAGGAATACGTACACAAATACACCCAGGGGAAAAAAGGAGGAAAAATTAACTAATTCATTACTTCCGATCCAATCAATATTTTCCTACTTACTACCATCCCAATAGCTCAAACTGTTATGTATAAGAACCACAAAAAATCCTTAAAATAATATTTTAGATTTGACAACGCCTGTTGGTCGCGCAAGGAGTACACAAGGTGGTCCCGGTTAAAAATATAAAGCTTTCGAGAAATCGCTTCTTCAGTCATATAAGTTAAAGTATTTTAGATATTTACTAATTTTTTTAATTTTAAATATAAAAATATAAATATGATTTTAAACAGAAATCTTCTGTTTTATTACTTATACCATATATTCCAAAAATGAATATCTTAATTCAATTTTCCGATTATATGTAATTAAGTGAAGAAAGTCCCAGGACCCAACTTCAGGAAATATGTTAACTTATTTTAAAGTCATATTTGACATTGTAGTTTAATATTAAAACAAGAAAATACATTACAAATATCCCAAATCAGTTATACCAACCAGTACAGTTTTCATGATAGTGGGAGAAGATTTAAGTGGTGACATTGGTCCTGAAATAATTTATTTTATTAACCAGAATATTTGATGTTGAAAAAAATAAATAATTTATGATCATATTCAATCTATGCATTGTATGTCACAGACTAAATTATTCTTCAATAAAATGCGTTATTTCCTTATGAATAAATGTATTATTTGAGTCTAGTTTAATTCATTTACAAAAAAAGATATAAAAAAAAAAAAAGTCGGAGAAGTGGATAAGGAAACAATAAGAAAATTTACGGTTGAGAGAAGTTCCGTGACTCGAAAATTATTTGAGCCAGACAAGAGACGGAATTACCCTCAGATCTCAGATGTCGATATTTTATACTTTTCAAACAAAAGATGTCACCATATATCTTACAACTAGAATGTTGTGAATAAAAAATAAAAGTTAAAAAACAAAACATATTAGTATTCTCAATTAAAACTGTTTATA
>NW_027112074.1:794202-796236 GCF_000696795.3 Halyomorpha halys | reverse complement strand
CGTATCATCGACCACCTTCTGTCCACCCAATTCTGGAAGAATATCAATTGAAAGTTTCAAACAAGGCTTATATATTTTCTGTATTTAATGTTTCAATATATATATATTATTTGAAATAAAATTCTATTAATCTATCAATAGGAACATATCTACACATTTTTAATCAAACTTCTTTAATTTTTCCTACATGGACTTATTAATTGATAGTTTTTTAGTTAATGGATTTTAATATTTAAATGCATAATTGAAAAGCTCAGAGGAAGAATTTTTAATTCTTTAAAAGAAATTTTAAGAGAAATCAAAACAAGATATTTTTTTCTGAAACATAAAATTTAAGTAATTTGATTGAAAGGAAGTTGTCACAGTAAATTGCAGCATTCAAGATATCAATATAAAAGTATTCAAAACAATTTGCTGTCTCAGAGCTCTTCGATTATGTACAAAATTTTAGGTTTTTAACTAAAGCTGTTAAATTATTTAATGTATATTTTCATAAATGTAGCGAGTTTAGTTTGACCCAACAGGATTAGGTCAGCTATCTATTAACATTATAAATTAAACAATAAAGTTGACGATTATTGCACGATTTGGATGTTCTATAAATATTTTTGAGTTTTTACTGAGAGATTTTGCACAATTTTGGTGTTTTGTACTGCACGTGTTTTGGTTTTTTACTGCACAAAAATCTGGTTCTACTGATAGGTATGATGGGTATTTTAGCAATCCAATGTATTTAGGAAGCATTGCTGGTTACATAAAATATTACTCTCTCTAAAAAAAAAAATATATATAAATAAATAAATTAAAGCTTAAACCAAATTTTCTAATATGATTATGATTAAACTTCTTTTTGGCAACCAGTAAATAAAAATACAATCAATTTTCTTTTTTTCTTTTTGTGAAACTGCATAGTATTTGAAAAAAAAAATTGAATAGTTTCATTTCTATAGATTTTATAGAAAGATGTCCCCTTCCTTTCCCATCGCCCCAGTACGCAGTGGTTCCAGGTAAAACAACCATCACTGATTCGACCCCTTACCTGTGGTGTCTCTCAGGGTTCATCGCTTTCCCTCACCCTTTTCGCCATCTACATCAATGACGTCCCCCTCCTTAACCAACATTCTCACTACTATTTGTACGCTGATGATTTCATAATTTACTTTTCCTTCTCCCCTTCTGACCTATTAGTTGCCACGGAGAAGCTCCAAGAAGACTTGAATCAAATTAGTCGCTGGGCAAAAGAAAACAAGCTTAAGTTGAATGAGAGAAGACTAAGACAATCTTAATAGGATGCAATCACCTCCTGAAAACTAATTCTCATATTCCAACCTTACTCTACAACAATTCAATAAAATTCCATCCATACCTTGGTGTTGGTGGAGTAAAAAACTTGGTGTTACTATAGACCAAACTCTCTCCTGGAAAAATCATGTCTCTGATATTTTCCGTCGTACCTTCTACAGCCTAAAGCGTTTAAATTATCTTCGTCACCTGCTTCCTTTTGAAACCCGTAGGCTCCTAGTTTCACTTTGATTATTGCTGTGTAGTTCACGGGGTGTCTCTGGGAATCTCGAAGCAAAATTAAAACGTTAATAAATTGCTTTGTACGATTCATGTTTGGGGTCCCCAGGGACGCCTCAGTCACCCGATTTTATGAAAAGTTAAAGTGGCTTTACCTCCCCTTCCGTCGTAAATATTTTCTTGCTTCCTTCCTCTACCAAATTATCCAATCCCGCCGTCCATCGTACATCTCTGATATCCTTCAATTTAAATCTTCGTTGCATTCCCGCACAATACCCGCTCAAGACCTTCAGACTTATATGTAACTGCCCATCGATCCGCAGCCTTTGGTAGATCTTTCCTCATCCGTTCCTCTTCCCTATGGAATTCTATTCCCTCCTTCATTCCTAGTTCTAATATCCTTCCAACCTTCAAATTCCGTATCATCGACCACCTTCTGTCCACCCAATTCTGGAAGAATATCAATTGAAAGTTTCAAACAAGGCTTATATATTTTCTGTATTTAATGTTTCA
>NW_027112074.1:790928-793922 GCF_000696795.3 Halyomorpha halys | reverse complement strand
AATATTATAAAATATATTTCAATATTAGATCTTTTTTTGAATTTCTCTGAATTAAAGTTGTTATTTCGTTTAGGTTTTTTCAGTTCTGATAAAGGCCTGAAATTCAGGTCGAAACGTATACAGAAATAAATAAGTTTTGTTTATTTGAAGATCTTTTCTGACGACACCCCCACTCGACTATCTTCTCGTCAGATTGGAATTTTCATTGATCTCTATTAGCATTAAATAATTGTTCATTTTTCACTCTCAACCAAGAGTTTTCTCTAAAAGTGATACCATCTGTTATATAGGGAATCAAAGTATCGATTCTTAAAATATGTGTATGCCCAGAATAGGGTTAAACTTAAATAAGATAATACAAACATGTACGGTTTTATTTTTTAGCAAAGCACTCAGATCTATCCCTTTAAAATTCAAATTTCCTCTATTTCATAAAATAAATAAATAAATAAATCCCGCGTAAATTAGGAAGGTTTAACTAATGTAATAAAACTATACATGAAGACCAAAATTCTATAGCTCCTAACCTTTATTATGCATATCTGTTCTTTTTATTTTTATATATATAAAAATTAATTCGGTCTAAATCAATAAATTAGTGCCCTCCGATATCATCCTCATTATAATTAGCGTTTGATATCTAAGAGATGACCTTATTATCGCTAATGGTTTTCCAAAAGGGATATTATCTGAACTGAAAAAACCGATTGTAACTTGCTAGATTCTAAATTCAACACTATTCAAATTAATAAAAAATTGTGAAACACTAACTGTCTTTTTTCATCACTATTGCTCCTATCAAAATTATTTGCCGAATCTAACAATCATATTTTCTCCTAATTTGATGTTGCCATCCAATTGGCCAAGTCTGTGAATTACCAATTAATATTTTATTATTTATTTAGCAATGACATTTCATTACAACTCACATCCTACAACAGTGGAAACTACTTCTAGAAAGTTTGTTAAATTATATTCATAAATAATGAATTTGTCTTCCAATGAATTTTAATAATTATTTCTATTTAAATTATGCTATGCATTGCTAGTTCAGGCGCGATGAGTAAAACGTGGTAATTAGGGAGAAAGTAGTAGAAACATATTTTATGTGTGTTGGATAAAATCGGTATCTGGCAAGAAAAAGTCGTTAACGTGCCGAAAAATGATTTTTTTTTTTCATGATCCTTAGACATTAAAATTAGTCAACAAATTGTTGCGAAAAATTAAAAACCGGGAAATATGGTCATTTTTATTTTTGGGTAAGGGAATTTTCGTATAAGCTTATATCGTATTTTCAGTGCTTATATCATGACTTTAGTCAGTGCACAGCTACTATGAAAAATTCAAGCAAAAAAATAACTTTTGCGAAACGTAATAACATTTTTTCTCAAAACACGACTTGAACAACGCACAAAATGGTCCTAGAAAGATTTTTTCTGAGGTTCTATTTGTTTGCTAAGTGTTACTCTACAACCCTAGTATCTCGAAATAAATGCGAAACTCGATTCAGTACCTAAAAAACTCATTAGATCGAGTTTTTTCTTGCTTTAGGCATGAAGGGGAATGATACACGGTGGGGGAAGCCGTATGGCTAAATTATGTAATTAATAATTAATACCTTAGTAGTTTATCTACTTCCAAATCGAGTTAACGAATATACGTGCGCAAGACTTTTTTGAATTTTTCTCCCTAGGACGTTACAATCGATTTTTTTTTCTCTAAAATATACACAGTTTCTACTATTTCTTATCCTGATTATTTACTGATTACTTTGAGGAAATGCATTCCGGATTCATCATAAGAAAATAAAATTTTTCACCGCCTCACTTGGTCTATGAGCAACCTATTCTTACAATACATCTTAAATAAATAAATGTACTACAACCGATGAAGCGTCATTGGTTCTGTACTTTGTAAGAAAGTACTGTTTTTGGAGGTAATTTTTTTAAAGATCAAGACCAACATCTAGATTTTCCCCCAAGAGTATCAACTTTATAGAGGCTGGGTGAGTCCCGGGGACCCACAGGGTTGACTTAAGGCTACAGTAGCAGAATAAATAATTATTTGTCACAACCAGATTCGAACCTAGGTCCTTGGAGTTAGTAGCACAATAAGCTACCTCGCCCCCTCTAAAAGTCTCAAATATGTTTTAAAATTACTTACCTCTGTTATAAAATTTAAAATAACGAATACATAAAAAATATTTTTTATTTTTTAATAGTGTTTCATCGGTTTAATATTCTAGCTTACTTTTAACTGTCAAATTTAAGGCACTGGTCTATCCTATTTTTTCAATAATCGTTGTTTTTATAAGTAATTCAAGATATTTTTGTTGTTTTTTTGAACAAAAAATTGGTATTATTTTCCAATAAATTAAAAATTACTCCCTTTTGAATCAGCCGCAGCGAAATAGCAGCGGAAATGGTCTCCACAGCTGACTGAATCATCGGTCGTGCGGAGCAGTTCGGGAGGACATACACCACCGTGTATATAAAGGTGAACCAGCCTTCACGTTTTAAAATAGTTTAATCTTATTAATGTATTAGTTAGATTTTTTTACTTTTTATTTTAGGTTAAAAACCAATAACGGGAAATATAGCATGGGAATAGAACTACTAAAATAAAAAACTTACAAACTGAAATATATAAAGATGAGGTATACAGAGTGAAATAACCAGAAAAAAAAACACGGAACTACTTAATATCTAATCATTGGATTGTGTAATATTGTATATGGATCGGAGAAATCTACTTAAAAGTTAGAAAACAAACTTCTAAAAATGCATTATTTGTTAGAAATCAAGTGTATGTAGTTAGGTCAATATACAGTGTAAAATTCGGAAGATGGAACAAAACCCCAAAACTTTGGATCAACAACACCAGTAATACTCATAGAATTTGTTTTTAAAAACACACATCACTGTTAAAACTTTTTTAAGTTCAAAATTTACTTTTTTTTTTTTTTTTTTTTTTTTTTTTATTGGATTTTTTAAA
>NW_027112074.1:785462-787791 GCF_000696795.3 Halyomorpha halys | reverse complement strand
CCAATGGGTGGTTCCTTCCCAAGATTTTCAAGTGTATATGAAACATACTCCATATTTACCTGTTGTATTATTTTGTACAGTTGTAAATTACAATAAATAAATAATAAAAAAAAAAAAAAAAAAAAAAAATTTTATCCATGCTTCACCATTTTCAATACAGTCCACAATGTGACTAATGAAGCTTTTCAGTGTACTCTGTTGGACTTTTTTTTTCTTATGTTTTAACTATTTTTGTTTGTAAAATAAAGGTGAGTTTGTTATTTGTTCAGTTTATTTAACAGTTCGGCATTTATTGCATTTAATTGTTTGCACTCGTTTTGTAATTTATATTTTATTATATTTGCATAATTTATACTTCCACATATTTTGATGGCTTCTAACATCTTTCTTTTCTCTATTAAATATTTTAACATTCTGAAAAACATAATTCATCAAACATGTGGTCCTAATGAGTTGTTTTTTTTGTCAATCGTATTGATTGATATTTAATAATTATAAATGTATCCTCCAAAAAAATAAATAAATAAACATTTTAAATCTGTTCATAACAAAAAAAATACTACCAATATTTTCCACCAGGATCGATTTTGAAAATGAATCGAATTTTATTCTAATGTTAATAATATCTTTTAAAATAAACGCACAATTAGTTACAATAATAAGTTCATACAATGTTTTTACCCTAATCATGGTTGTATATTTTATAGGCAACTTCAGAGATCAGTTTAACACATTTTTTTTGAGCTATCAAAAATTGACAAGACCTTAAATAATCTGATTATGTTGCAGATGTAAAAAATATATGTAGTGTTATTTTTTTTTAGATTTTGTTTATTTACTTATTAGCAACTTTTTTTTTTCTGTCTACGCTGTTCTTCATATCGACAATTGCTGTCATATCTTTATATATATGCCTTAAAAAAATAAATAAAATAAATATAAATCTGTTGGCTTCTAAAAACAGAGATAAAAGACGATTAGAAATAAATGATGAGTGTGCCTGATTTTGCACAAGACTGAGATTAACTATCAATTGTGACCCCCTTTAATTGTTATTAAGATAGTGATTGTGGGGTAAAGAGCCTTGGGTTACGCAATGTCTGGAGGGGGATTGTGTAAGGTGTAGTTAGCGTATCCTTCGCCACTTCAGGCTCCATAATTTTGCGTACTTGTCATCATTTCAAATATGTTCCAACATAAATTTTATTTATTTTTCTAAACTTTATTTCGAAATAGCTGACCGGTTTAGCACTGATTCAAAAATTAGTTCGTTACACTATCAGTCGTAAAATGGAAGGCAATTGCGGTGATATTGACAAGAGGGAAACTGCGTTTTTAGCTCATCGATAAGGCACTGTACAACCTACCTGTACCAAGACCCACGTATCCAATTGTGGCAGAAAATAATTTTCTGTTCCACTATTGCCGTGAGTCACCACTGTGGGTTCTGGAGTTCTCCGGGCCTCATAATTCCCTGGCGGTGGAGCATGATTCTGACCAAATCACCTCTTTGCACAACCGTTGACCTAGTAACAGTTCTTTCTTACAAAGTAATGCATTCCTTACCCTTCATAGATTGTATTTTTGTAATGATGTATGGGTTGTATGATTGTTGTTTTTTTGCCAGATAAGTGCCTAATATGAATTCGTATTAAAAATCAAAATTCATAAAAATTACCCAATACGAAATCGAAAAAAAACAAACAAGTTATTTGCTTTGTTCTCCAATATTTAATACTAGTTTGATATATAATTTTTTTTTTTAAGTTTCATTATGTTCAACAAAAATAAACAAAAAAAAAAAAAAAGAAAAAGAAACTAATTAATATAGTAGTAGACAATTTTCATAAGATATGATTTATGAACTGACCTTTCAAATAGACATTATCCACTGAACATGCATTGGAGTAAAACCATTAACTCACCTGAAATAGAAACAAAATATATTTTAAATTTACAAATTGGGCAGACATTACATACATATATTTATATTATTAATTTATTGCTAAGGTAAACTACAAAGCAATATAAATGATGAAAAAAGCTAATATAATGCTTCAAAAAAATTGTATTTATTATGTGTATTAATTTTATTTATTTCTTTGTAAGTTCGTTCAAATTCACAGTTTCAGTGTGTCTCTTAGTTGATATTATTTTTTTTTTTTAATAATTTATTTATTGATATTTACAACTGTATACATATATACACATCAAGTAAATTTGCTGTTAGTGATATTATGACATGATAAAAACATGTGGAGAATCTATCCATTGATAGAACTCCAAAAACATTTCTAAAGGAGAAGATCTCGAGGGCATCTTCTTTTCA
>NW_027112074.1:780986-785212 GCF_000696795.3 Halyomorpha halys | reverse complement strand
GGGGACATTGAGGTCCTGATGGATGATTTGATTTGTGACAAAGTAAGGAGCATTAAGGAATTAGATAGTTGATATTATTAAAATGAAAACTCAATTTTCGACGTTTTTAAATTATAATATCGTTTTCAAATAGAAGCCCAATTTAAGCTTTATATCCAATATTTTTTTAATATCATCTGGACATTGATAGAACGTCCTAGAAAATTTTATTATTAAGTCATTATTTTAATAAATTAGACCAACTCCATTAGTAGGAAAATCATCTCGAGAAGAGATTGTAAATAGATTCCCACAATAACCGTTCCCGACCTTCTGATTTTTACAGAAAGGCATCCCGAACAGTTTTCGACATACACCACATGCAAAGCGGACCCTCCCCGCTCACCATATTACTGATACGCATTTGGTGCCTTCGACTCTCCACATACAATGGACTTCACTATACCCCTTCAAATACCATTGGGTAAAAGAAGGAAGCATTATTACAACTGACATCTTTTTTTACTTAACTATTATTTATTTTCAAAGGAGGGTACGAAAAAAACAAACAGTTTTGGACATATAGATTATTCTATAATGAAGTCGATGAGATTTCCTCTCTATCAAAGGAGGAAGAGCAAAAATCAGAAAAAAAAATACGGTTTTTGTTTTTTATCCTATAAATCTTTCCATATATTACCCTCATACCTATGTAATTTCTTCTTTCATTGCTCTAATTTTCCTCTTACCATCGAATTCAACCGATTCATTCAGATCCTATATAATTAACGAGTACACAGATGTATATGTAATTATGTATAAACACATTTCAATTTTTGATTATTTATTTTATTTTTGAATTTATAATTATTTGATTAAATGACTATCTTTATATTTTTTTTAATCTAAGGCTGCTATGACATTTTTTTAATTTTTTGAAATATTATTCTAATAAAACGTGTCCAGGAATACACTGAATTTATTATAAATTTATTTATATTATTTATTATAAAACAACTAAGAATAGATAGATTTAAAAAATAAAACAAAAAAAGGGAAAATTATGTGACCAGCCTTCCATAGAATACCTTAAAGCAATCGACTATCTTTTTTATTTTCACTATCTTTTATTTACTATAGACATATAAGATAGACGTACAGATCATCCTTTTTATTGCTTTTATTGTTACTAGCGTATACCTTAAGATTTATGTTTTTTTAGAGGATTATGTCTTTTTTTTTGCCTTCGTATTTATTTATTATTATTTTTCTATCTTTGCTATTTTCGAGTTTCTTTTATACTTGTAAATATGTAAATAAACATTAATTTTTTCGATTGCTAATTATTTTTAGTTCATCTGTGTTTGATTCTTATTCATTTATGTTATTAGAAGTTAGTTGTGATTTATAATATGATATATGGTTTTATTTTATTTTTATTTCATATATTCTTTTAACTATTCTTGTTTATTTAATTATTTTTTCTTCTCAATTTTTTTTTTTTTTGTATTTTAGGATGTTTTATTAGTTAATTTTTTTTTAAAACTTTATATCGTAGTGTAAAAAACTAATATCTCTTTTCGATGCCTGTAATATAATACTAAAAGGGCAAGGCCCAGAATAGAAGAATATTATTGTTAAAAGAAAAGTCTTAAGTTATTCGTTATGTTATTTAGATAACTGTTGTCATGTCAATGCATCCTCTAAACGTCTCATTTGGAAAATTAGTGTATAGAGGAAAGTGTATAATATAAAAATATCTGTTCATTGAAGAGCGAGGAATAAGTTTAATTCAAAGTAAAATGACATAAGAAAGTTGAGAGATGCGTGTTTTGCACCAGATTTTGTTTTTAAACAAACAGAAGTCGTTTTTAATATCGTGTTCAAACATATGGTATTTGTAGTAATCAGGATTACTAAAAAATGGTTTGCTTTGTTCTTGAATTAGAAAATTCAGAAAAATATTCCTTTGAAAATGGTGCATACTAAACATGCACAATAGAACCCTTAATAAAGATCCATACTGTACCGGAGGAGGTGGCGGTGGATGCTGCTTTGGGAGCGATGTAGCCTTGAAGTTGGGACCGCCCATCGTAGCTCACTGCCTGCACAGCACTGACAGCCAGCTGTAGCACTGCCTTATCGACTGCCGGTTATCTCGACAGTAGGAATCATTAAACGGATCGTTATGTTTACATAACCTCTTCATTTCGTCTCGATATATTTATTTAGACAGATTTGTTTGTCATTTCTTTACTTTATCCTATAAAAGTTAATCCTATGTTACGGTAAGAATTTCGATTCACGTTTACAAGACTATAAACGAAGCTTTTGTAATTTTCAATTACAGATGAATTGCTGTTACTAATTGACAGTCACAGTTTTGAATTATGTCCATGCCACTCCTATGAGAAGGTTATCAACAATACAATTTTTTTTAACAGTAAACAAATCTGAGGTATAAAATTCCGTAAAAAACAAAGATCTGTAAATAATCTTAAAAATTATATTCTACCGCATAGAAACCCATTTCTGGCAGTCATAAGAATATTTTATTGAAAATATGTTGCATTTTTGGTTTAAGATGGTGTACTATTTACGAGAACCAACTTGACCAAGTTAATAATTATTGAACAGCTTTAAATAAAATTTACTATTTAAATAAATTTTAGTTTCATGTTTATTTTCAGAAATGGAAAAAATTATTGGGGTTGGCCATGGAGGAAATTGTATTTTAGTTACCATAATGACAGTATTGTCGCATGAACCACGATGGTTTATGGTACATGTCGTGAAAGTGAAGCTACTGTAAAGTTAAAGCCTGTTTACATGGTGATACTGAAACGAAGATTCCGTAGAAATTCAGGTCTAGACGTCACAAATTAATAAATTTCGTTTATTTGTGTATTTTTGCTGACTACATCCCCGACCATCTTCTCCTGGAATAATATACGATCAATTATTCACACCTCATTGTACCTAATTTAAATTAAATAATATAATATGAAGGAGATGGTCGCGGTTACGGTCAAAAAGGAACAAAAATTAGTATTCAACTATTAGTTTGCCGAGGTTTTGCTCCTTATTGCAGGGTTTCATCAGTTTTAAAAAAGATACGAAACAACTAAAAATATGTTGACAGTATAAGATAATAAGATGACAATAATGTAAACTAAGGTGAGGTTCAAAGTTATTTGAATATAAGTGAATAATTATATATGAATGAACAAAAAGGAAAAAAATAAGTTGTTCAATAATAATTATATATATTAGTCAAATAAATCCTGAAAGAAATAGTGGAAAAAGCAGGCCAACAAGTCACCAACGAAAAGACAGAATTTATGACGACGGAAACAAACTACGGCAAAAAAATAATAGAGACGAAATATGGACGGCTAAGAGTGATAAAGAAATTTAAATATTTGAGAGAAATAGTATGCAATAACAGTTGGGAGAGAGAGAGCATAAAGAAGAAAGTCAAGAAGTTGGAAAGGCTAAGTTTCACAACAGGCAATATTTACAATAAGAAGAACCTATCGTCTAATGCAAAAATAAGAAGAACCTATCGTCTAACGCAAAAATAAGAAGAACCTATCGTCTAACGTAAAAATAAGACATTACAACACGGCCATAAAACCAGTTATTTTATACTGAATAATAAATAATTATAAACAACATGTCTCTATAGCCTGGAAAAAATACTAAAAATAGAGAGAAAAGGATTCTGAGGAGAATCTATGTTCCAAGAAAACACAGGATGGTTACAGGTTAAGACCCAACCAGGAAATCTACAGGAAGATAAATGATTTGGAAACCGAAATAAGAATCAGAAGACTGCAATTCTACGGGCACATGATGAGAATGGACCAAAGCAGACTAAACAAGAAACTCTTTGATAGAATCCGTGAATATAAGAGAGTAGGAGGATATTTGAAGCAAATGAGAGAGGAAACAAAGAAATTGAAAATAAAAGACAAGGATTGCCTAGATAGAGAACAGTACGGAAAAAAATTGAAATAAATAAATGTTCTTGCGGCAAATAAAGAACAACGGAAAGGTACTGCGTGGTCGGAAGAGAGGAAGCAAAGACACGCAGAAATGAGGAGAAGATACTGGAAGAGAAGAAGAGAAAAAGTGAGAAGAAAAAAGTAATGATATTCGCGTGATCTTAAAAAGCCGTTCCGGGGGAAAATTATATATATATAAAAAAAATAACATAGAGTATTAGATTTACTTTAAATATACTT
>NW_027112074.1:779356-780936 GCF_000696795.3 Halyomorpha halys | reverse complement strand
TCGTCTTATTTATTTTTTTTTTGTACATTTATATATAATTTTTTTACATATATTTTTATACCACCTAAGTTTACTTTATTGTCATCCTATTATCTTAGATTGTCAACATATAAATAAACAAGCTTGGAAAAATACATAACAATAAATTAGGTATATATTAGTAAATTAATATTAATTGAAGATAAAATATAATATTGTAGGCTAAGAATTATACAAACTAATAATAAAAAAAATAAAAACAGTGTATAAGTAAATATAAAGATAAACATAATAAAAGGTGCAGAAGAAAATTTAAATGATGAAAAATAGAATAAACATAATAAAAAATGGAATTAGTGTTTAAAATAATGAAAAATAATATAAAAACAACATAATGAAATGAAAGAAAACCATATATATGATACAATGGGCAAGAAAGAAAACGCGATATATGTTACAATAGAGAAAAAGTTGCACAGAATAAATGAGTGCAAATTAATAAGCTAAAGAAATATACAGTGTCCAGAAAGCCGAATAAGGAAGGAAGAAGGGAAAAGGGCTAAGTAAGAGTTATTATATACTTTTGATATTTACTAATTAATTGTATTTATTTATTTATTATATGATATTATTATAGACTTATGATTATACATCTTATTTTTATTTTATTTTTGTTCATTTTTATATAATTTTTTACTTATATTTACATAATTTTTAAGCCTACCTTAGTTTACTTTATCTTACATTTTCAATATATTTTTGGTTGTTTTGTAACTTTTTTTTAGCCTTGATGAAGCTCTGCAAAGTTGGGTGAAACGTCGGCATATATATATATATATATATAATAGATAGTTGAAAAATATTTTTTGTTACTTTTTTACCGCATCCAGACCATCTCCTATTAGTGGTCAATCATTTATATATATATATAAAATATCGTAGCAAACTTGTACATACTGTTCACAAGTCGTAAAACGAAGAAAGTCTTTTCTTCTAATGCCTGCTAATCATTATTAAAATATTCCACATTCATGCGCTCTTGAAGGCCTTGAACGACTAACTCGAGTCCGTCTTTTGTCTCAACTGATTACATTAAATTATGCCGGCACTGTTTGCTCAAAGATTAATTGACTCACAACTCTGTAATTTTCACTCATTGCCAAGGTTACTCAAGTGCACTACATTTCTTATTGTGGCATTTGCAACTCGTTCATACTTTATAGAACCGGTTTGTGATAAAGTGAGCGATATTTATTTTTGATCCTAGTATTATTTTTTTTATTAACAATTGTATACAAATTCTGAATAATAATCTATGGAGTAGGGTAAATAAATGATTTAGAATTTTTTTTTTATCGCAATGATTTATGGTATAAAATTGTATAGATGCATAAAATAAATAAGCTTTATATATTCATTTTACGCATTTATGCAATTTTATACCACTAATCATAGCAATAAAAAAAAATCATATACATATTAGATTAGAATGATTGTGGAGTAAGTCAAGTTTACGTTGTTTTTAGGAAGTGAATGGAATTATACCTATAGTATTTATACACATATTGAAATATCTTTAAACTAACTTATAATTATAAGTT
>NW_027112074.1:770133-776961 GCF_000696795.3 Halyomorpha halys | reverse complement strand
CTCTTAAAATATATACAAACAGAAGAATAAACAAAATGAACATAATCAAACTATCTGTATGAAAAATAAATAAATAAAATAATATAATGATAAAATAATATAGTCTCGAGTCACATTTACACACTAATATACAATATTTACACAATCGACCTGAGGATCCCTGAGCCCACTCTATCCCCCACGTGTGAGAGGTAGAGCAGAACTCAAAAGATCCCAGCACATCCCTCTCGCCGCATCACTGGAAGTGAGCCAGTGGAGGTTGAGCAAGTGTGCTAAAGCCGCAAACACTCAACTTGAGTGGAGAATCTGACCATTGCCAGAACTCCAATTGTCCATTTTTTATTTTAATAAGTCCTTGGCCACTGCCGTTTCAACCTTCTAGGTGGGTTGTAGGGATGTGAGGAACTAGATAAGGTTTGAACCAAAGGATTAGGATGGTTGAAAAGTCATTTAATGATTTTTTTATTTCCCCTCAAAATATGGAATTTTGAGTATTTGGTTGGTATGAGGTCAAGGACTTAAGGGATATGTAGGTCATGGTGTAGTGTTCTGTTGGAATCTTAATAGGGTGCATTAACTATGGTTCTAAGGATTTTGGATTGAAAGGATTGGATACGTTTGATGTTCGACGGTTTAGCTGTACCCCAAAGTTCAAGTCCGTAGGTCCAGATAGGTCGGAGTATAGTCTTATAAATTAGTAGTTTGTTTTCTAGTGAGAGATGAGAGGTCCGGCCAAGCAGTCGGTATAGTTGGCTGAATCGTCTGTTGAGTTCTTGTCTTTTAAGTCTAGTATGTTGGTTCCAGCTGAGTCTTTTGTCCAAAATGAATCCGAGGTATCGCACTGTGTCGGATCTGGATAGAGGAAATTAGCTCCCAAAGAGGGTATCTATGCGGAATATTTTAGAAAATTTCTAAAAACATTTTATACTGATTACGAATTTCAATATTCTAACTTATTTTTGAATTAACAAAATAATTAGTTTTTAAAATCCTTTTAAATGCATTGTTCAAATATCTTCAATTATAATCGAAATTACGTTTAATTTCGATGGAATGTAGTTCAGCCTAATGGGAGACGGAATCAAGACAAAAAAAGTTTGGCGATTTACTCCTGTTTAATTTATTATAATAGATAAACATAACTTGAGTTACACCATTATTCATTGAAACCCCCTTATAACTCCTGTACCTAGAGAACATCAAAATACCTGTCTCCGTCGAACAAATAATTGATATTTCTAGTTAGCAGAGAATAGACGAAATTCTCTCTTATAATTTATAAATTATGAAAGTGTACATATTTGAAACCCGGTTTAGGAAAAATCTAATTTTTCAAAGCATCAGTCATGGCAAGTAGCAGCTATGAGGGAGTAGAATACTTCACTAAATACATCACGGCTTGCTGTAGTATGTCCAAGTATGTCCAAAAAAAAAAAGATACAATCAGCTTTTTCCCGAGAGTTTGACGTAAATAAAGCCTAAGTGTTCAAATTCAGGTACAATTAGAGAGCCACAAATAAAAATAATATTGGGTTTATAATAAGTTCGTAGCGTTTTTCAATATTTTAATTTAATCCCCTCAGTGTTAATAAAAACATGTTTATTTGGTCATAATATTGATATATTCTAAAAAAGGATTGATTATGGTGCTTTTATACATCAGTTTCAACCAAGATTCCATATCTTCAAGTTGTATTTTGCTTGCTCAAAATCGAAGAGAAAAAAATTCATTTTCGTCATTTAATGATTTTTCATTTCCCAAAAAAAAAATTCGCTGAACAAACTGTTAACAAAATTTGCAGTGTGTATGGCGATGATGCCTTAGGAGAAAGTACCGTCCGTAAGTGGTTTTCTCAGTTCAGAACCAGACATTTTGACTTGGAAGACGCAAATCACTTGGATCGTTCTTCAACTATTGATGATAACCAAATTCAAGCATTAATCACAGACCACCCTCAATCTACGACACTGGATATCGCAGAAACGCTTAGAATATCTCATGCAAGTGTCTCATAATCGCAAAGGCATAGTTTTCCATTACGACGACATCCATCATCACGCGTCTTTGCAGACCCGGCAGAAATTATTTGAGTTTGGCTGGGATGTGATCCCCCATCCACCCTATTCATCAGACCTTTTCCCAACAGATTTTCATTTATTTCGGGCCCTTCAATAATCTCTTAAAGGGAAACACTTTAATTCGCTCGAGGACTGCGACATACAGGAGTTCATTGCACAAAAATCTGATAAGTTCTAGGACGGAACTAAAAAATTACCTGAAAGATGGCAACATTTAATAGATCAAAATGGGTCATATATAATTATTTAAAAATATTTACATGAATCTGAAGTTTTTATTGACATCACCAGTAAGAAACGCTACGAGCTCATTTTACAACCCAATATTTATCGTCTGGCGACTAGAGCGAATATTGCTCCATGTACAGGTGATTAGAACTTGATTGCACGCTCATAAGTAGGACTTGAATGAAATTTCAAAACACTCCAAGAGATTAAAAAATTATAAAAGTAACGAAGAATAAATTTCGACCATCTACCTATTTCCACGCTGGCCAGAATAGGTTGCTAACCTGCAGTGTTCAATTCAATTATCCCCCAGCTTTCATTGTTGGGGGATATTACCCGAATTTGCTGCTATCGCTAGTGTAAATGTAGGGGCCTGTATTTGAAATGAACACGAAATTAACTATACATTGTAAACAAGGTGAAAACCTCTATTGATTGAGCTAAAATTGAGGTTAGGTTAGTATTTAATTTTGATTAGTGATTTGAATGGGGTTATATATAATAATGAAAGGTATTGTAATGAGGCTTTAATACAAAGTTATTGTAGTTTACTTGGTGAATGATTGGTGAGCTACTGAGGTTTTGATGAATTCGTTCTTCAAGGCTTCAAAGGTTTTTCTATTCTATGTTGTGTTTCCTCATCTTCATTCTGCTTCAGTCCCCTTGTCCAAGTGTGCCAGAGAAACTACTCACTCATCCTAAATGGTTGATCTCAGTCAGAAAATTATGTGTTTCTGATGGCAACTGTGTTCACTCTTTTTCTTATATAGAACAAGATCGCAACAGAGATGGTACTGCTTTATGTATTTGCCACTAGATGGCAGCATCTTGAATTGCTAATCAAAATGTGAGAAAGGAGTCTTCCTCAAGCATGCAGGATAATCTGTCCTTTCTCTCCGAGTAGAAGTACTTAAGGAAATTAAATCTCAAATAAACAAACATTATAAAATTAAAGTCAAACATTATTAAGAATATTAATGTAATAAGAATTCTTGGGATTATTTTATCCATTATAAAGATTTAATCGATCATTAATGAGAAAGTATGAATTAATTAAGAAAAATAAAGGATTTGGTGACAAAACTTTAATTCGTTTTCAGTACCCAGATGAACATGGAAATTGAAAATATCGAAACTTCTTCAAAACTGATGAAGCCCTGTCGAAAACTTAGTAACAAGTAAATATTTTTTTCTGCTACTTTAAGTACCGTTTTTGATCGGCACATCATCTTAGGACCATCTTGAATTAACTTACCTATTAAATATTAAACAACACGACAGTATATATTTATATTACTGCGAATATCACAAAATACATAATTAGAAAACCTATACATGCATTAAAGGGACCTTTTTAATTGCTATTAGTCATCTAAAACTAAAAAAACAAACTGTACCACTACACCAACGGTTGTGCAAGGAGGCAATTTGGCTGACGCTTCATCGCACACCGCTTTCACGCTCGACCGTCAGATTTTTACCCAATTAGAGTACCCAATTTATGAGGCTGTGTGGACCCCAGGAGAGCTCCAGGATCCACAGGGCTACAGTGTAACAGAAAACAATTTTATGCCCAGCCGGTTTCGAACCCGGGACCCTTGGAGCTATTAGCATCGCACCTTGCCACGCTCCACTTCAAAACTTAAAAGTTTTCGTTTTTTGAAATAATCTACCACTTTTTATTATACCTATAGTAAAATAATTTTTAGAAGGTAAAATATTATTAATAACTTCTTATCACATGGTAAAAGTGATTGGTTGGGTTCTATTATATATTAATAAGGTAAATACATATTTTATACCTAAAAAGGTAAATGCAATTAAATAAAAGATGTAGAATTTGTGCTAAGAAATAAGAACTAAATGCGTAATGTTTTTCTTGAAGTAAATGCATATTCATTTAAGATTGTAACTGAGCATAATATTTTTTTACCTCTTAATAAACATGACATCCGTCAGCAGATCCAATTTTAGTTACCACATTATTTAATTTTTTGTAGTAAACAACTATGGTTGAATATATTACACTAATGAATGAACTTTAAATAAATAATTAATGTAAATGAAAACATATGCAACTCAATAATTATAGCTAGTAAACATCAACACAAAAGCGTAGGATCCATTTGCTTAATTTCCTCACGGAATTACAGTTTGTGAATTCATTTATGTTAAAATTATATTTAGATTTATAAAAATAACCACGGATCCTGCTGCAGTGTACCATAACACCAACTCCATATTTTAACATTGGCATATATAAGAAAAGTGGTTATTCTTGCCGATTTGAGCCACCATGATCAGAAAATCGGCGATATTTTATATTTGTATTTATTAGTTATTATTTTTATTATTAAATTTTCAGTGAGAGTCCTTTGTTGAAAATAGCTCTTTCTACGGGAGTTAAGTACGCTGGAGACGAATCATAAAAGGTTACAAAATCTAGTTCGCTACCAAAAGAAACTCCATTCATCCAAAAAAGACAGGTGTCAACCTTGAACACCCAATATTGTGAAATTCAACACGTTATTCTGTTCGATTTGCAAAATTCTTTCTGCATTATATAAACCAGACAATTATATTCCAGTACCTATATACATGATGCGTCCATACTTGACCAATCGGAATTACTTTCCAATTAATATCATTAGGAATTGCAAAAAAATCAGTTACATATACTAATAATTGCAATTACTTGATGAACTACTGTAATTGTAATAGTAGTCCCCCAATTACAATTGCTAGCTGAGCCAAAGTACTTCCAAATACAAATACTTAAAAGTAATTGTAATTACAAGTGCTGACAACAAAACGGTAAAATATCTGTCTTACAATGGTCCCATAATATGAAAATGATATTCAGTTCCATGTTGGCTTAAAGATTTATTAACATATGAATTAAATTATATGTAATTGTAATTACAATTCCTAAGTGTCAGTAAGTAATTGTAATTGTGTCTTATATATATATAATGTTTGAAACCACTCATTTTTATATTTTGGTCCATTTAATGGTTATCTAAGTGTAATTATGGTTCGACTGAACCATGTAGTTGAAGATCAGTGAACTTAAAGTCTTGAATTACATACCGTGTCAGTAAAATTATTTTTTAGCATATCGCTATACCACTGAAAATGTTTTTTTAAATATCTTTTGTTTTCCACCATAAATTTCGGATGTTATTTCGTTAATTAAATGTCCTTCTCATGCTTTCTTAACTTAAATCGGATGAAACCACTGGGCAGAGATAGTAAGTATATGCTTATTTCAATATAAGTTATTGACTTTAAAGAAACACACTGACGAGCTATTAAGATCATAAAACAAAAAAGTATGAGTTTCCAAACACACTGGTGGAATTCAGGTATAGTTGCATCATTCATTAACATAAAAATAAAAATTTTATATTTTCATTGTTTGTTTGCACCCACTAATTTTAAAATCTTAATTAGAGAACCAGAATAATTAGCATAAAACAAATATAAAAATACAGCACACATTTATAAGAAAAAACACGCTTTACAAAATGACTTCAAATGATGCAACATTCCTTTAAAAACACATAATACGACACCAACCAAAAATAAAATACCATAATTTGCATATCTGCGAATTCTATCAGAGAGTTTAAAGGATATAGATTTTTGTTTTAATTGCATGAAGTACTATTCAATCGCAAGAAAAATCATTTGTTAATAAGAATATTTATCCTAAAATTTATATTACAGGTGTTTTAATATATAATTGCCTATTTATGTTTTAAACTCTATTAAACAAACAATTACAATATCAACAGATTTATTAACCATCATGGTTAGGTTGACCCTCCTTCTTAAATGATCTTGATTAAATTTAACTTTGAACTTGCTCAGTACTTTTTTTATCTAGGCATAGAAATTGGAGTTGAATTTTTACTGAAATTTAAAAAGACTAGCAAAAAAGATTTCTGATATCAACTCTGTAATTTTGTCTTTAGCAACTAATTGTTTGAAAATATACCTACTTAACATGTCTTATTTTCGTCTGGAAAATTACTTTCTCACGGTTGCATCCGTTAATTCAATAATGCAGCTCATTATTTTTGTTATGACAAAGAATAATTCAGAGTGCCATTGTCTAGTAAAGGAAAATTGTCAGTCAATTAGGTTAAATATATTTCAAGAGCAACAGAAAAACGTTTACTTAATACATTTCTAGTTGAATATTTCGAAACGATAGCGACGGAAATGGGATGTTAAGATAAAGTATATAATGGAAGATTTAAATGTTAAAGGTAGAAAATGCTAAGAGTGAGAGAGAAGAGAATGAAGAAATCTTTTCGCAACTAAGTCCCTGGAATGAGGTTAACTGACGAGGTTTTCATACGAACTATCGGCTCTGTGAACATATCAGAGTTTGGTGCTTTCATTTATTGTTTAGTTTTATTGCACCAAAAAATAATAAAATTTAGATTATAAGGTATCATGAGATTTATAAAAATATATATTTGCATTCAATTGTTTATATATATAAATATAAAT
>NW_027112074.1:749643-769969 GCF_000696795.3 Halyomorpha halys | reverse complement strand
ATACATACTTATAATTAAAGTAAACACAGGATTATACAGGGTGCATTTTCCTCCTTCCTCTTGCTTCGTGTTCTGAATCTCCCAATAATATTGAGCAACCAATAAGACATGATTCTCCAAAAAAATTCATAACCCCGAAGCATTTGCCCCCAGACAATATCAAGCTATCAGATTCTATATTTATATTTAAATTTTAATTTTTAATAAAAAAAAAAAAAAAATGTTTACGACTAGATTCTAACAAAACAATAAATAAATTATGGTACCATATAGAGATTTAAGATTCAAAGATTCTAAAAAAAGGAGAAATTTTATCGCATATAACAAGCAGATAATAAGCAATATGATATAGTTATTTTGAAAGAATAATCCGTATGCACAAATCAATGAACATTTCCCTGGGAGGCGGGGGTGGGGGGTAGTGAAGGTGCTAGCCCCCAACAAATCTATAGTATCAATAAATTATAAAACTATAATTTATATATATGTGTGTGTGTGTGTACATATTTGTTATTTACAGAGGGAGTAAAGCACTGGATGGCGAAGGTACAAGATGCTGCGGTTAGGGATGGCCAAGCATCCGGGTTGTACAACTGTAAAACAAAAAAGTATTTAGGTCAATAAATTCTAATGGGTTTACATTCACATTCCGAACCCTTCAAGTTCAATTAAATCCTCGAATCCTCTACCAAATTCTGAACGGAGCCCCGAGAAAAAAATATAAAATACTCACCGAACTATCCTCGTGGTAAGAAAATGTTTGATATGATTCCTCTAAAAAAGCTCTTGCCTTCTATTCGGTAAGGATTAATAACTGATTTATTGTTATCTTCATAATGACTAATCATTAGATTTGTTAAATTTTGCAGTAATAAAAGTCGAAGCCCTTCATATTTTATTTTTCGGTTGGCTCTAGATCTTTGTTGTTATAGATTTTTAGCCGCCCAAAACAGCGTTCTCCACACCAGCCGGTCTTGGACTATTGCTTTTCAGTTTACTGCATGCAGTTCTTTCGCATCTTTGTCTATCTATGTGGTTGATGGCCTCCCACGTAGTCTCTAGCAAACTATAGTGAGATGTATCGTGTAGAGGTGTCCTGATGGATTGCATCGAGCCATATGTCTCGCCCATCTTAACCTCCTTCCCTTCCCATCATAAAATATTGTGCAGTCTCTGTATGCAGTTCGGTTAGTTCTCCTCCATGTCTGATCGCAGATCGCTCCTCTAATTGTACTTAGGACTTTCCTTTCAAAG
Organism: Halyomorpha halys; assembly: GCF_000696795.3. NCBI lineage: Eukaryota > Metazoa > Arthropoda > Insecta > Hemiptera > Pentatomidae > Halyomorpha > Halyomorpha halys. The sequence goes on along the minus strand of NW_027112074.1, from coordinate 768,715 downwards.
GTATCTGTTAGAGCCTAGGTCTCACACCAGTATATAAGAGAGGCTCTACCATGGCATCGTACACCCTTAGCATGAGATTTTTCTCGACTTCAGCATCCTTGACAGAGAGAAGGTTCTGCTTGCGCTGGTCTATCTCAGCCCATTGATAATTTATTAAGATAATTTTGAAGTCGAGGTACTTGAAACTCTCTACTTTCGGAAACGACTTGACATTCACGCAGACCATGTCGTAATATTACAATACATAATATAACACAATGTCGCTATATGATACCCTTCATAATATACTAATTAATGTTTAAAATAATAACTTGATTTTATAAAATTAATATAAATAACTAAAAACCTGGAATGAGTATAGAAAATAAATATTATTTTATCTTTGAAATAGCTGGTAAGTCCACTTACATGACTTTCCTTATTAAAGCGCTGTAGACAAATTTCTGCATCTTCGCTTGAATCAGTCCGATTATGATTTTTTTTTTTATCTTCGTAAATAATTGAAGTAAGGTTTTATAATGAGTTTCTGGAATGGATGTTTCAGGATATTTTTCGAATGGTTTGAAACTTAAAAACAAAGGAACTGTTTTTCATGGAAACAGGTTTAGAATATTCCTAAAAAATGTTGAATTCTCTATAAAACCTTGTACTGTTCAGTTATGAGAAAATAAAGGTTACACTTAAACGTTAAAGTTAAATACTATAATTTGGAAAGATAGTCCGGGTAGCATGAATAAAGGTATTGAAATAGTAGGCGAAAACTATTTATTGCTAACTAACGTTTCACCCCTCTTTTGTAGGGTTTCGTTAGGGCTGTCAGATCCAAACAAAGATGACAATACAGTTTGTCAATCAGTTGTCATCTCTGTTTCAATCTGACTGCCCTAACAAAGCCCTGCAAAATGGGTGAAACAATAAATAGTTTTTTAAATATTTTGATAACTATTGACCGCCACCCGGACTATATTTCTATAATCTACTTTATACGGTCAACTATCTTCTTCCAAGTTAAATACTATAGTTTTTTCTCTGGGATATTTATATACAAACGTCGAGAAAAAGACTTTACACGCTTCATAAAAACCGTTAGAGCCGTTTTGCCACTACGGTCAAATGAAAAACACGTTTTTCTGTTACTCCGCACCCACTATTGTTCACTGAGGGCTTAATTTAGTACGTAAGCATCGGGAGTGAAGCATTTGTTAACAAGAATTAAATAAAAACACCCTTAATCCCAAACCTTGTAAGACATCATCATGACACAGATAGGTCAAAGACCGAAAATACGTTTTTTTGAAATCTAAAAAAAAAAATTTCCCAAAGAGCAGAAAATATGCCGACGTATTTAATAATAAAAGAACGGATCAAGGGGACTTAAAAAAATATATCCATCTTTTATTCAAACTCATAACTAATTTGGTGGGAAATATTAAAACAGTGAACAAAACTACTATCTTATACAGAATTTGGAGAACAATCCCTAGTTCAAATAATTACGCATAATAGTCTTAATCATAGTAAGGGTGTTATCCGATATTATGATTTTCAATATACGGAAATAGAGGAAATAAAAAAAAGAATTCACTCAAGTAGTTAAAGATATAATTAGAATAAAATCTAAACATAACGGAAACGAAATATTAACATATAAATATGTAATCACTTTTCATGCCACACTACGTTTAGAAACTTTACAAATTGGGTGTGAAATTATTTGAGTACTGCCCTATTATCCAAACCCTTTAAGATGTTTTAATTGCCTTGGATTTAATCATCCTACGGTACAATGTAGGAAACGCACTTTGACATACGCTGTACAATGCAGTCAAAGTAGACGTTGTGAAAATACGCGGTTTAATTTACCAGCAATATACATTAACTGCAGTGGGTCACTTAATGCTCTGAATCGCTCCTGTAGCGCTTTCAAATTACAAAAAGAGATTAAATCATACAAATTAATAATATAATACCACCACGAAGCAAAAAAAAGTATATAAGGAAAAAATCCGACGCTATTTTACAAAACATTCCCAGAAATTAAAAGAAATAAAAATAAGGATAAAAAAGATGTTGCAGACCAGGCAAATGTAATGTATTATTCATAAAATTCTAAAACAACTGAGACTAACAAATCCAGCTTAGCTGTAGAAAATCACGATACAATTGTTGAAACTCAAGCTTGTTCTAGTGGCGTCGACATCAACATTCTCAGACCGGGAAGTTACTTCCTTCCTCTGAAATCGTCACTGTAGCCGTAGCGACCCCCTCTTAATATCCTCTTTATTCCCCACACATTTCTGTTCCTACTCCTCATCCTTCATCGTCTTCTGCATCTCCCATTCTTCCTCCATACCATGCTTCCCTCAGTTCTACTTCTACTTATTCCCTTCTCCTGTTCCTTCTCCACCATCTCCCTCTTATCCGTCTCCTACGCAGTCTTTCCCTTCGATCAATTTAACCGTCAATAACCAAAAAAAATGATGAAGATTATGAACAACAAAAACCAAAAAGAGGAAGACCTAAGAAGAAAAATCTCCTTAAATATAATTTATTATTTTTTTTCTTAACTTATTTATCTTCTTTTTTTCTTTTATTTTCCAAATATAGCTTTCCTTCAATGGAACTGTTACGGATTAAAAACACATTTCAATGACTTGAAAATTCTGATCCAAGATTTCAACCCATTCTGCATAACTCTTCAAGAAACCAATATTTTAAACCATGAAAATAAAACTTTTAAAATCTTTAATATTTATAGAAAAGATGGTTCTAACCCAAATCATGGTCATCACGGTCTCCTTGCCATACACGAGTCTGTATATTCCGAATTCATACAAATAAATACTCACATTCAAGCGGTAGCCGCTAAAATTCTTCTACACTTCACTTTTTCAGTCTGTAATATATATGTACCTCAGGATTAATGAATAGAAACCCAGCAGCTTTTGGACATATATAATCAGTTACCCTGCCCTGTCCTAGTTGGTGGCATGAATGGCCATAATCCTCTATAGGATTCGCCAGACATAAATGCACCAGGAAATATAATAGAAAATTTTATAGAACTATCCGATCTACTTCTTCTAAACAGTACCCAACAAACCTACCTCAGCTCCAGTTTTCTGCTCTCGACCTATCCCTTCGCAGCGCTAAGTTATACAACAATCTAGAATGGACCATTGTTCCGGACTTACACAGTAGTGATCACTTCCCAATTTTGATAAAATTCATAAATTTAAACCCAATAAGCATAACTAACACCAGATGGTTATTGGAAAAAGCTGAATGGTTCCAATTTACATCACTAGCCAACCCACTACAACTCTCTTTGTAATTGCGGTATTGAAGAAGGATGTAAAGCTATTACTGACGCCATCATAAAAGCGGCTAAAGTTTCGATACCGATTATTTCTGCGTCTCCAAAAAGACTTCTTTTCCTTAAAGGAGAGGAATGAAAGTTCCTTAGTTCAATGATAATTGCAATAAAGCCATTAAAACCGTTGAAAGGGCTACAAAAGATTTCAAAAGTCCATAACAACCGATAACTTAATAGAGTACAGAAGACAGAGAGCAATTTGTACAAAAACATTTAATCAATGGAAAACAGAATCCTGCAAAACATTCGTTAGCAATGCAAATGCTATAAAATACGAAACTCACGTCCAAATTCTCTCAAACCCGCTTGAACATATTAGTCAATGGACGACTGTCCGATTCAAAAACTGTCTGTTTCAAATATCTTTGCTGATTACCTTTACGAACTATACAATCCTCACCCAAACAGCTTACCGAAGGAAACAGAATTTCAAAACAGTACAGACGAAACAACATCATACTACCATGTTCAATTTACAATGTGGGAATTAAACAATATATTGATTACAGTAAAAGGTTCATCCCCGGTCCTGACAACACATGGTATGAAATGATTAAAAATCTTTCAATCAGCAATAAACAATGGTTACTTGATCATTACAACTACGTCTGGAAAACCGGAAAATTACCGAATATCTGGTGCAATTCTATTGTCATCCCAATTCTAAAATCCGGTAAAGATAAGGGTATCCCTCTAGCTACCACCCAATCTTTCTCACAAGTTGTATCTGCAAAATAATGGGAGAATGGTCAATAGAAGAGTAATGTGGATCATAGATAAACATAACCTTATACAATCATTCCAATCGGGATTTCGAAAAGGCCGATCTACAATAGACCATTGGAAACAGAAGCACAATGCTTTTATTAACGCGCAACAATTGATGATAGCTTTCTTCTTTGATATGCTGAAAACATTTGATAATATAAATCATTCCATTATTTTACAGAAGCTGTCCTCTAATGTAATCACTGTACAAATGTTCTCATTTATCAAACAATTTTTGACAAATCGGCATTTTATGGTACGAGTCGGATGTGAACACTCTGAGGAATACAGGCAGATTAATGGGGTACCTCGGGGATGTGTCCTCAGTCCCACTCTATTTTCTCTGGCTATAAATGAATTAGGACTCAACTTGCCTAGGGGAGTTAAGTCCCTTTTGTTCGCCGACGATCTGGCAATCTTTCATCGATCAGGCAGTATTCAAGATATTCAACTTAAACTACAAGACGTAACAAATAGGATAAAAAAAACTGGTTATATACTGCCAATATACAATTTTCCATAGACAAGATGAAATGCCTCCACTTCAGCAGTAAACGAGATACACCTCAACCACCTGATCTATTTCTGGGAAACTCCCTATCACCATACACCGATTACCATAGATTTTTAGGCCTAACATTTGAACAAACCCCATTCTAAGCTTATACACTGAATCCGAACAATCTCCACTTTTGTTCAGAAGATCTAAATTAGCCATAAACTACAGTTCAAAATTATATTCACAAACAAAACATCCGACATATAAATATATTTTTATTCCAAAATTTTCTATTCCTTTTCGACAAATACAAAATTCAACACTTCCGTTATCAGAAAGACTCTCCTCGGCTATCGCTTATCTCAAAACTATAGCAATTGACAAATCCGAAAACAATCATCCACCAAGGACCCTCCAACCTACTAAAACAATTCTAGCTCTGTCTAAATACTCGAAAAATAATTCCGAACTAGTTGAATATAAAGCCCACTTTTCTCGTCTAATTTAAAACATGCCCGAATCCTTTATAATCTATTCAGACAGATCAAAATCAGACCAATCAGCAGCATCATCCTTCGTAACTAATGATTCAACGTACAAAATTAAACTCCATAAACTATGCAACAAATTCACTGCCGAAATCAATGCAATAGCAGCAGCACTTCACTTCTCTTTGTCTTTGAACCACAACAACATAACATTAATCACTGACTCATTAAGCTCGTTAAAAGATTTAGATTGTATGAATCCAGAGCATCCGAAAATTTCCTGTATCCATTTTTACTTAAACAATCTACATAATATAGGTATGTCAGTTACATTTATATCAGTTCCAAGTCTTGTAGGAATCGTAGGAAATGAACTGACCGATCACGCTGCAAGAGAAGCACTCGCGCTTCCGGGACGGGGTAAAGCAATTTTATCATCAGAAATGAGCAAACTTTGAAAAGGAAATCAAAGACAAATGGCAATCTTTGTGGAATGAACGGCTAAGGAGTAAACTGTAAATTATTAAAAAGGAGGTCATGCTCTGGGGTACCTCCAGCCGCAAATGCCGTATAGAGGAGGTTGTACTGATCAGGCTGAGAATAGGTCACACGAGGCTCAACCACTCCTATCTTATTTCAAAAGAAACGCCTCTGAACTGCTAGTATTGCAACAACAATTTGACAATTAGCCATATTTTCCAACAATGCCCAACCACACCTCAATAGCTTAGGATTAAACCCAGATACTTCAAAATCCCTCGGAGACGATGATAAAACAATAAAATTAGTGTTTATGTTTGTAAAATCAAAAGATTTACTAACAAAAATATAACATTAAACGGGAAAAGAAAAACAAAATTAAACAAATATAAGCAAAATTAAATAAGATATAAATGGGGTTGATGAAGTTTGACGCCATTAAAAAAACAAACATAATTATAATGAACGAATAAATTTACTCTTCCTAGAGGCAATTATTTACATAATTTCGAGATGTAAATCAGATATGTTGTTCTTGAGCCGTTGCGGTTTTTGAACAAAAGATAACGTCAACCAATAATGTTTTGTTTTGATTTCATTCTGTTGAATTGGTCATGTGGTTTCAGAATGTAATAAATATCATTTGTTTAAGCAATTTAAAATTTCTTTTAAAATTATATACGTATCCATAATTAATAATCGTACTAAAAAAATTTAATAATTAATAACAAATTTGATATGATTCGCAGCGTTATGAATATAAGTTCATAAAAAAAGTTGTAAAAAACAAATAATGAATGTAGATTTTGTATAAATTTGAGTATTGTGTAAATAGATAAATTAATAATAATATAAATAATTAGTTGTAATCCTACAAATTAAGTTTGTGACAACAAAGTGATGTATTTGTTAAAACTCGATTATTTTTTTTTAAGGAGTTTATACCTTATATTCACTTATCTATTCTTTATATCATCTGAACAATGTTTCGTGCTCTACTGCCCCTCATCAAGTTCCAAAAATAAAAATATTTACTATCAACAGTTTTACAATTAAAATACAGTTACTATCAACAAATTACAACAATAACTGGAAAATTTGAATTAATCTCAAAACATTTTAGATTTAAATGATAATACATTAGTGAAGTGGGTGAATATATAGTCAAATATTAAATTATTTGTATGTAATTGGGTAAAATTTTTTAACTAGGAATAAAAACTTTTTTGATTGTAACTGAATGTTAATTGTAAAACTGTTGTTTGTAAATATTTTTATTTTTAGAACTTGATAATGGACAGAAGAGCTCGAAACATTCGAATGGCATAAAGAATAAAGAAGTGGATAAAGGGTATAAAATAATGTCCTGAAAAAAAAAATAATAAAGAATATAAATGTTAATATGCAGACAACCATTATTTTACAAATTCATCAACGTGAAATATTAATTCTGATATTAATTAATAAATATAATTATTTTTAATATGGTGGCAATATGAAAAATGTTTTAAAACATAGACAAATCAATTTTTCAAGGTATGATAGCAGTATTATAGCTACGGTGCCACTACACGTCTGCCACTATATGCACCAGCGTATGGATAGGTTATTTGAAATGGCTGCTACAAGTTCGCCTAAATTTAAGGCCGACCGTTCAGTACCAAAAATCAAAGAGCGCTTGTAATCTACCAATAGGTGGATTAGATCACCGTGTTTTAATTAATTAAAGAATTTTCCAAACCTTCAATAATTAACTCCTGCTTAAGATTGAATATTTTAAAATTCTATCGTTTCGGTGTAAATACATTGTTTCAAATCTTGTTAATCAACTGTAGCAGTTTATTTTTTATTTAATATACAACAAATATATATTTATGAAGACATTATATGTCTAGATAATTAAATTAAAAAGTTTCTGATAGCTAGAACGAAGATTGAATTTATAGGTTATGTAGTAGTATTTATATGAATTTTAATCATGCAAAACCTTTTTTGCTGATATTTATGTTTCCTTTAATTAGGCCTCTCTTTATTTTGTTCCTTGTTACAATGAAAATAAAGTAAATCGAATTCCATATTCGAGAAGAGTCAAAAGAACAATAAAAGCACGTGGATACCGAATTTCGCTGCCCCCTTTATATACCCAGCATTTGTACAAGTCTTCGATTTGTGGTAAGTGACGAACATTCAGATCAAGCATTATTGAGATGAGTGAAATGGAAGTAAAAAATATGAATATGTTAGAGTCTCCCTGATAATGACCAAAATATATTTATGTTTTAATTAAATTTAACTACCCTCAAAGAAAAATTATATATAATGTATTAATAAACTAAGAAATAATGTTATTATGAAATTAATGAACTGAATATTTTAAAATTAAATTTAGAATCAATCAAAAGTTAAACAGTTTAAATTTATTTATGTTCGTGTTTTGTACCTCAACTTAAGGATGGGAACATTGTTGTAATCCGAATAAAGAAAGTAATGTAATTAAAAAAAAATTAATTTAAATAAAAATAAAACAAATTAATTTAAAAGCGGATATAATAGAATAAACATTTTATAGATAAGTATTTATGAATATATCTCACCATTAGAGGTCACTAGACGAAAATTCAAACTCACCTGAAATCAAAATAAAATAAATTAAAAGTTTTTACTTATACCACAAAATTTATCAAATATTATAAGTATATTGATAAATGAAAAATATATATATTATTACTATAAATATTGTAGATCGTATTTTAATATTTTTGAAGTGATTAGTTGGGCAACTAAACGGCTAATTCCACTCTTAAAAATCTTTCTCTGTATGATTTGTGGCAAATACACCTGAGAAGTTTATTCTACTGTATATTTTTGGGAACTCTGAGAAATATTTTTTGTTTTAATTAACGTTATGGACTAGGCCAATTGTATTTTTTAGAGGACAATAGGTGATATGTATAATGAGTTCATCATATGGTTGTAGTTATATTAAATTTAGAAATAGTGAGGAATTTTACAATATTATATATAACAATTTTTGACTATCAGAGCTGAAAATTGATACAATTAATTGGTATTAAGACGTATAAATAAAAAATCTGGTGCATGTACGTGTATCATACGATTTTTACCTTATTTGAATTAAAATTAATCCTCCCTCGTTTCAAAATAGATTTATATTTTTATTATCATAATTTTGTGTGAAAGAGAATTTATATTATTCACTGTGACAATATTTCCCAGTACTAATTAGCCTTTCGGTTGACAGATTGACAATTTTAACAGAAATAATAATATTTTTCCTCCCAAAATTTCAATATATTATTTTTTTTTTTCCAAAAATATTACAGAATCATATAACTATTTATAACAGTTATCTAAAATTTACATCGCGCTCTAAGTCATTTATTCAATGCTAAATTGTTATTGAATCAATATTCAAAATATCTGAAGATCATTAATTGACCGTGTATAATTAATAAAAGTAAGATGATCCGGTAAAAAAAGGATGCGGTAAAAAAAAAAAAAAAAAAACTCAAATATAAAATAATCTATTTATTGTGAGTTAAAGTTTCGCCTCACGTTGCAGGGTTACATCAGGGCTTACTGAGTGCAGGAAATCGAAAGAGTGATTTTGATTGATTCTTATGAGCGAAACAGTGGCTCATAAAAATAGTTTGTTTTATATTTGATCAGTTTTGATCGCTCCTGGACTTGGAATTATAAAGTATTAAATTCATTTCCATTTAGGCGTACGTCTCCTCCTAGGCTCTAATTTGATGAAGCATAGCCACAGACAAGAACGTGAAGAACGTGGTATGGTAGAAGATGGTATATCAGAAAATAATTCCGCCCGGTTAGTGAGAGGATAATCAATTTTTTTTCTTTACGAATATTTGTCCTTTTACAATTAGGTTCAAGGTCATAGCCTATGATCTAAAAAACTTAACTGTTTCAAAGTATAATGTCACGTTCAACTACAAATCGATCGAGTGTATCTAACTACAAAGAAAAAGAAAAATCGGGTCCAAGTCGGCGGCGGGTAGCTGATAAAAAAGTTTAATTAGTGTATATTATTTAAATAATAACCATAAAAATCATGAAACAGAGGGATATTAAGATGGCGTAAGCTAACATAAATCAATATATTTCCAGAAATTCGTAATTTGTCCTAGACCGACGAGTTTTGCAATCTATAAGCCCTTGAGGTAGATTGTTTTGGGTTGGTGGTTTTCTGGTATGGAGGGCAGAACCGGGATTTCCAGGATTCCACCTCCGGATAACTTCAAGAACCGGATGGGGGGTGTCTTTGGGTATTTCCAGGGAGGGTTCAAGGACTTGGTTATTCCAATCTTATTACGTTTACAGTCTAATAAATAATAGTGACACCAAGGTATATAAAACAAATGCTAACCACTTCCTATCCAGAAGTTAAATTAGATCGTTAATGACGGGATAAAAGTATAATGATTTAATATACCTTCCTTGATCTAGATAAATGTTTTCATAAATATCAGGAAAAATTTAGTACATTAACTACATAATAAATTTAGTCTTGAGACAACTTTAACAACGAAATGTGAACAATTATAAACAATGTCTATCAAGTGAATCGGTGATATTTCTGTTATAGTATACATAATAGGGTAAAAGTGAGGAACCAAAACTAATCTAGTTCTGAGTTGCATTTAACAAATTTATAGATACCGTTTTTAATTGACCGTCGTATAACATCGTATAACCTAATCGTATGAGTAAATTAAGATAAATCCCGGCGGACGTTAAGATACTTAGCTGATCTGGCGTTATAACGCCGTTAGATATTCGTAAATGATATATCGATCTACTCCAAAAAAGTGAATTTTCATGTTAAAATAACCTTATCTAACGATAGTGGGTCAGTTGTACATTACATTGTATTACATGTATCAAAGAGTGCTCACAGAATAATACAGTGGTTCAACACCAGGCCACACCCTCGTTATAACGCTGCTCTAAAAATAAGTAATTTTTTTTTTTTAATTTCAAACGAGAAAGTTTATAAAAGAGGGTGGGGAGTACCAGGCCCCTCTCTCGTTATAACACAGCCTAAATAACATATAGTCATAGGATATAATTATTTTTAAAGAAACTGTTCAATTGTTTATTGTTGGGTATACCCTTCTAAACTTCAAATCCCGCATCTTCGATAACCTTCTGTCTACCCAATTCCGGAAGAATAACAATTGACAAGGTTTATATAGTTGCTGCATTTAATGCTTCAGTTTTTCGTTTTATACTTGTAAATATGTATATTAGCAGAAATTTTACCTTTTCATCAATTACTTTTAGTTAAATTGTATTTGATTTTTTATCATTTTTTTTCTCCTTTTATTTATTATACGAAGTTAGTCATCTTATGTTTTATGATATGACATATAGTTTTATTTTATTTGTTCTATTTTTATTTTATATACTTTGCTAGTTATTGTGGTTCATTTTTATATTTTCGAATACACTGTTGTTTTATTTTATAACGTTTTATAATTTCATTTTTATTTTGTACTTTACTCTAAGGCTTTAAGGACTAATTCTAACGCCTGCATATTATACTAAAGGGATCAATCCCAGAATAAATAAAGATTATTATTATTATCATGAAACGATGAATGAGTTTACTATATGTCCATTTTTTTACAGTCAGTAATTTCCTTTTATTTCTTCTTCCGACCAGATGTACCAGTCAGACTATTAGGCAATGAAACATCAATATTGCATAACTGTTAATGACTATGCCACTTATAACTGCCAAGAAGCAAACTGTAGCCTAGATTATATCATGGCTAACTTATTATATAGGGCTCTTCTAACTGGATGATAAATCCAACTTCCAAGAAAATATAAAAAAAATATCAAAACTAGGAGTAGATATACTTTCTAGGAGTACAATGTTTCGATTACATGTGGACGTCCAGCATCTTTATTATTCAACACCCAAAGCTAAGGTACTAATCATGCTAATAAATCTTGCCCCATGAATATTCTTCTTCATAACTTTACTGCGGCAGCCGGCAGGTAAGTCACCACCTTGATTACGCAGGATATCTCTTATTACATCTACCATTGAAGATGTTGACACTTCAAGGTGCGGAAGTATCAGCAATGACATTGCCTTTTCCTCGTTCATCTTCCGTGTTACACTAATTTTAAAATTCTTTCTACCTTGAAGTTTCAGAGATCTCTTATTTCAGAACTACCTTGTTCTCCAATCTTGTTCCATGTCGAGATTGGAGATGTGTGTTTATCTCATTTAATCATTTTCGGAGGTATAAATATCGAAACAGAATCAATTAAAAAAATTTTAGATAATAATTTTAGTTCTTTTATTACTTGAAATTTTCAACTTGATTTTAACTAAAATTATAACAAGTAAATTTGATTAATGTATAATGAAATGAATGATTTTAGAAGAAACTAACCAGTGATAGCACTCCAATATCATTTCTACAATAAAAAGAATTGAGGCCATATTCTTTTAAGATACCTGGTAAGATTATCAGGAATAGGAGAGGAAGCAAGGTTAGAAACTTGTGGGTTTAGGTGGCTAGAGAGTTTACTATTGACCGTGTTGAAGAATAATGTTGATATAGTAGTTCGGACTAGAGCAGATATACATGGAACATTTAGGTCTTTATGGATGATTTTATTTTTAACAATGTAGGGAGCATTGATGATTTTATGAAGGAATTTAGATCGTGTGGATAGCAAATGGGCGGAATTCGATGTAAGTGGAGCACCTAAGCTCAACTCCGTAAGTCCAAATAAATATGATTTAAAGATGCATTGTATAACAAAAAAAATAAATAGAGAAGTAATAATATACTAAATATCATGTCATAGTCGATGACCTCGATCTATCATAGTTTGTAATTTTATTAAATAATTATTTTATTATAATTATTTCAAAAGCTTGTTATAATACGAGATCAGATAAACCCTATTGTTTCATTTACAGTTATGGCAATACCATCTACCATCTTGGTAAAGATATTGACCCCAATATTACTTCATTGTCTTTATCTCTGTCTTCGCCAAATATTATTTGAATTTAATGAGTAATAATTTTAAGGTATACGTAGTTCTTATTACATAAGGATTTAACTGAGTAATCATAGAATTATAAAAAAATATAGCTTTTATGTTTGGTTTTTTATGAGCGTTATACTTCAAAAATCGTGTAAATAATGTCTATTATAATATATAAATGCCATATTGAAAAATAAAATTACCATTAAATACCATTTATGCTTATACGCTGTATTTAATATTGAGTCAAAAAGTTTTATTTTTTAAACCTAATCTTAATAAATGGATTTGAGCTGACAATCCAAGAAAACAAATTGATTTATTTTTTGTTTTTTTGACAATAATTTGGCAGTATTAAAAAAAAAATATATATATATATATTATTCAGTTAATAGGTTATTCGGAAGGCATTGATGTTAGGAAACCATAATCCCAACCTAAATATTTTGGGTTGAACTGAATTATGTTAAAATTAAAGTGCTGGTTCCTTGGCTTTGTGTTCTATGTACCAGGTACTATAATTACCTATAGATAATTTTTTTTTCATTTATTTCTTTCTTTTATTCAAATTTAAAAAAAAAATTTTAAATTTATTTCGCCTGTCAACATCTAATGTTGATTCAAGAGAACTCTCATTTGATAGAAGCTAGATGGCAACATGCAAGGTAATGCAGACAAGTAGAACGCTGGAGACTTTAACGGGTGGGTGGTTAGAAGGTGATACCGGTGACTTCAACGAGCCGTGTAGACAAGGAAGTGAAACCGTCCATCAGGATTAACTTTTCGGGTTGGGATCTTCTGTCTACTTCCTGGGTCATAATAAATACCCTTTGGTAACCGAAATTCGTCGATGGAAAGTGGAAGTGAAAACTTATAAAGGTATATGGTTCTATTATATATATTTGCAACAGGAGTATTATGTTCATCTATTTATAATATATAATATTTCCTGTGCCAAATAATAAAATATATTGATTTACCTCTTTTTTATATTTAATTTTAAAAGATCAGTGTTTGATATCATGCATCGAATTATGTTTAAAATCAATACTGCATCCAAAATATAAATGCAGTATAGAAAAATATTGATGATGAGAGAATTTAGTCTGACAGAATAAAAAAACGATTAATTCAAAAACCATTCAATAACAATTCATTTGTAATTTTTGTGACGTTTATTAAGAATAAAGGTTTTAATATTGACAATATTTTATCATCAATAACGATCTTTCATTTTTTTATTATACGGAAATGTACTGTTATGATTGTCACTCCATTTCTGAAAAGTAATGAAATATTTGAAAAAAAATAATCAATAAAACTCAAAAAATGATCATAGGAATCACCGAATTTTTCCCTCGAAAAATACAATATAATTTTATAATTATAGATTCGAAGATAGAATGCACAATCAAAATGCACCTCAACTCATCACTTTTGTCAGATGATTACAAGTTTGCAAGCTAGAAAAATCGGACAGTTTGAAAACCTAGCTAGGAAACCTGGAGTAAAAAATCAAAACCGGCTTACAATGTTCTTTTAATTTTTTTTTCAAGCCTTAAAATGGTTTAAAATGCATTATAGATGTATGATTAATGATTGTTCTTATATAAGATGATAGTTCCTACACATTAAAATTTTTATTAGAATCTCAAATAACTTCCGTAAGTGAAATAAGTCAAATTAAAACAATAGACTCCATAAGGTAAATTGATCCTTAGGCCAAGGAAGGTAAATTGGTCATTAGGATTTAATTGGAATTCCAACACTTCTGGAGCTATTACCTTTAGTAATTAGTTATCCGTGATACGAAAATTAAATGTGAAGGAGTTTGAAATAGGTTGTAGTAGGTAGGAAAAAAAAATCATTTCTCAGCATAGATAAAATAAATAACTAGAAACATTTTGGAACATATTTACCTATTATAAAGTTATGATTTGCGAATATACCATATAAAGTGTAACGAATATACCATATTTTAACTGTACATAATAATTAAACTTAAATAATTATAATCAACCCTATGACAGGTGGCCCCAAAAGTTTTTTCACCACGGCACCCTTGTTGGGCTAAAACAAGTTTCGCGGCACTATAACTTGTGAGTTAACAGCTCTTTAATATTTCTTCGGGTGTAAGAAAACATTGCAACACATTTTCACCATAAGTGAATCATAATTAAATAACAAAAAAAAAAGGACTTGTTCCCGCTGCGTTCGTCAGTCGCAGACTGAGAATGACATTTCGATTCCCGTCCTTGCCACTTCGCTGCCTGTTACCAAACCGGTTTTCCTCAACGCTGGACGTACTCTTTCACTTTTTTACGAATGTTTGTGTTTATTTTCTGTTATAGATGTTTGTATTTGTCAGATTGGGTTTGCGGTTACTTGAATTTCAGTAACAAAGATATTGGCGCAATTGATTTTGTGAAAGGTTGTCTAATGATGTCTAGATTATATTTAACTCTATACGTAAATCATTGAAGATAATATTTTTTATAAGTTATTAGAAGTTTATCTATTAACAGAAAACTGTCAAGAACCTTTTAAAGATACCTAGAAATCCTAACAAAATATAAATAAAAGAAAGTCTGAACAAGGCAATATTTCTTCTATTTATTCTCATTCACGTAAATACTTTATAAATTAGTCATAAATTAATTTTAAATCATTGAAAAATAATATAATTCATAATGACTACTCAAAAACTTAGAATCTTTGTCCAGCTTGTGAAGGAACGGCATTAGAGGATTGTTATCATTTTTTATCAAACTATTCCGCATTTCATGATAACCGAATCCGATACATGCCAAAAACAACTATTACTACAATTATAATTATACAAAAATAACTATAAACTAAACAATATTAGCCCAACTTATTTGGATTAATTTCGGTCAGTACCCTCACGATTAGACCTTAAACTGTTATTTATTTATGTAACCCAAAATCTTATACTTTATGCTGAATATTTATATTCTCAATAGGATGTTTAGTTTTTCTTTCTATTTTATTATTAAACATGTAGTAAGGTATTGTTTTCTGTGAGGAATGTAGATAGCTCAACTTGGGTATATTGTATGTTTTGGTTTATATAAACGATTTCTAAGTCACTATTCTTGAAAAATAACAACAGTTACAAATGTAACGATGTAATAAATATATAATAATAATACCTAACAACTCCAAACAAATGCATAATTCATTGTATAACGTGTGTAGACAACTTAAAACTATTTTTTTTTTTAATAGCTATAGTAATTGTTATAATTTTTATTTTATTGATTAATATAATAAATAAAAAAAATAATATATAAGGAATTTTGGTTAAGAAGGTACTAGTTCTTTTTTGGCTTCCTCACGTTCTTCAATTGTATCATAATAACGTATATTTTATAATCAATTATTTTTCATTTGAATAAAAAATCTATGGAGTAACCGGTTTTTTAAATATAGTCTTATACAGGGAAATAGTTTTGCAGGTCTGTAAGTGAAAGTAGTAGATGGAATTTAATAAAGATTTTTTTGTGCTATTTACATAACATATCATACTAATAAAACTTTCTTATTAGCCTTTCTCAAAATATAGGAGTGTATAGGAAAATACACTTACGCATATATAAGCAAGAGTATTTATTGCATGGGATGAGATAAAATGGGTGTTGAACTACAAAGATACTAACCTGCAAAACCATTTTCAACAATGTTTCATTAGAGAGAGGTGTTAGTCCAAACATAATTTAATTCATGAGAATTCGTCTTTTGAATGAGAGTAGAAATTTTGGATTCTTAGGGCAAATATTTTTTTCACTTCCTGCATGTATATAAAGCTACACTAAATTAGTTAGGGAGTGAGCGACACTATAAAAATGAAAGTAAAGTGTAATTCGGTAATCCAAGGTTCGGTACTCCAATAATCTGAACCAGCGTAAAAAAAAGTAATATCTCTAATCCGAACGCAGCTCGACAGAAATTAATTCGGATTACCGAGATCACACTATACATAAAAAATAGAAGAAAAAATTGCGACTGAGTTACTTCTGGAAGAATTAAAATACGATATTTGTAAAAAAATTTCCATATTTTAGAAATTGGCCAAACTACGTATTACTAATACATTCCTGAGTTAATCGAAGATTTGAGGAATTTTCTTTCAAAAACTTATATATCCACTTCTGAATAGTAACGGTTTTTTTGATAAATTAATATTCTACACCAAAAACTTATTTAGTTTGTTTCAGAATTTTAATTTACCCCTGTCAAATAGGTTTTATAAATAACATTAAAAATAAATAGTTTATCTACACGAGATGCCTCACAGTAACTTTTCTACTTTTCCTAAAGTGGATATATTGATTTTTGGTTGATAATTTCTCAATTATTCATAATAAAATTAATTCTAGGGCTTTTGATTTCATGTTACTGATAAAAGGAATATTTTATGTAATAAGTACAGATATTAAAAGTCATGCCACTAATAGTGCACGGAATGACCTCATTGATTTTGATCAAACTTATTCAGTTGAATAATAATGTGTATTATAATATATTTATTTGAAGATGGAAAATATTATAAATAGAAACCTCATTAAAATGATTAATTGATGGAATAATTATATGATGACCTTGACATTTCATCAGTACAATCAATCACAAACATTTTCAAACCTGCATGAGAAATTACCTAATTTCTGTTTTCCTCCTTAATGTTTTCCCAATCCTGCTTTTTATTATTTTATTTTTATATTTATTTATTACCAGATCGGTCAGGTATACCTTACATGGTTCTAATATTAATTAGATTTGCTTTAAACAATTAATAATAAGGAGCTAGTCTTGCGCATTCATACTTTACGATTTAATATGTTATAATTATTAAATTTAAATCTTAATTTAAAATTAAACCTGTACCGCTACAATCCATGAATGGTCAGAGTTGCAGTGTTTGTGAGGAAGTACTGTTACTAGACCATCGGTTGTACAAGGAGGTGATTGGGTGATAAACACGCTCGACCGCCAGAGTTTTACCCAATTAAGGGTACTTAGTTCATGAGGCTGGAATCCAAACCGAGTCCTTGGAGTTAGTAGCACAGTTCTTCACCACAGAACTACCCGCTCCCACAATTATTAAATAATTTTAATTAATTTAATAATGGATTGGTAACATAAAATCAAAATAATATATTAATAAAATAATTATAATTATAAATATGCAATTGAATAAATAAAAACAACTAATATTTATATAATTAATAAAATAAATAACTGACTTATATACTGAAAAAATAATTTGGGAAATAGATAATAATAATAACCAAAATAAATTATTACAGCGTTCATAGTAGAATGTCTTGTGTTAGTCTGGGGTTTAGACTTCCAGATGAAGTGAGACTTCCTACTTTTTAAGCCACTGCACTTTTAAAATTTGAAAAACGTTTTGTGATGGATTCATCTATTGATGCAATTGACTATTTCTCATTAACCATATACTGGGAGCGATTCACTATCCGTTAGGGCCGTAGATAGGCGGTTGCGAGATTTGTCCCGCCAAGGGCGCAAAATTAACGATGCATGAAATCATTTTCATTTAAAATATAAAGCCAAAATTAACTGGGTAAAATTTAGGTTTACCTTTTCTTTGATAATAACAGTGTTTTTATACTAAAACAATAGGCAATTTTTCAGAAATCCTCAAAAGTTGTTTAGACACCCCAGAATTGATGGGCGTAAATTTTTCAAACACCCCACCCCAAGGGCGCAAAAGGATCCTGCTACGGTCCTGCTCATTTAATTTTCAAGCACAAAGATCATTGGTTGATGGTTTCTTGCATACTAAAAAATGTAAGTTTTTTTCTCCTTATATTAAGCTTGTCGATAAAAAAAATAAAAAGATTGTCTCCTGAAATCTATTCTTGTATTTGAAGGAGATAGTCAGGTCTGCGGTTAAGAATAACAAACATAGTTTTCAAAAATTCACACCGACGTTTCGAGCTACAATGTATGTCATTATAATTCGCATACGATGAATAATTTATATATAGTATAATTATAATTTGTTATTTTGTAACAATTACATTTACCAGAAATTAATCGAAATATAGTTATTTTTAAACAGGTTTCAAATGATAACTTTCCTAAGAAAAGAATGGTGGAATGATTCAGAGTCTCACGGGGATCCAAGTAGAAGACACTGTCACATGAATATTAAACACACTTAAGTTAAGAGGCTCTGTCAACTATCAATCCTTTGTATCTGTACTCGAGAACCGTTTTATCTATTTCAAAAATTACTCAATTTTATAAAGTTAACTAGGGTAAAGTAATGTTTCGTGTACAAGAATATAGTTCAATTGACATCATAAATAATTAATGTGATATTTTTTTTTTTCCATTAAATTTATGAAA